>NW_008625746.1:12821-34490 GCF_000691845.1 Merops nubicus | reverse complement strand
CCGGCAGCAGGGGCAGAAGCCGGGCCGGAGGGTGCCGGGGACAGGGGTGCAGCCGCTGTCCGGAGCTGTCCGGAGCCTGTGTGGGGGGATCTGTTTCCTTTTAAGCATTTGCTATCTGTTGTTATACCTACTGATACTTCTGTTGTTTGCTGTCCCTTCTGCGTTCCTGTAGTAAATTCTCCTCATCTCAGCCCACGGGGTTTGGATTTTTCTCCCTTTTCTCCCTCTCGTGTGGGGGGCGGGGGGTGAGCGAGTGGCCTTGCAGTGCCCGGCTCCCGCCTCCAAATGAACCACCACACCTAGCTATCTTTCACCCCCTCGTCCCTTCAGAGCCCCACCACCCTTCAAGATGTCACCATTCTGAGGTTTTACTCTGTTTGGAGACACTTTACAACACCAGTACTCACGTGATCTCATCAGGAAGCAATAAACTGTCAGGAGTATTGCTCAGACAAAAAGTTGGCCTTCCTCTTCTCTCCCTCAGAGTGCTAACATTTGGCTTCAGTGACATGATGACACCTTTGTCAACAGCAGCTTTTTTCAGGACAATTTGGAGGGTTGTGCCCCACCTTAAGTACATCTACTAGTGTGAGTAACAAGGAGTGCTACACAGAGAGACCACCAACATTTTTGCTACCAGACAAACTGCTGCAAGGATTCAAAACTCTTGCATGGGCAACGGAGCAACTAGAAGCGAGGCATAGCCTGCTGATGTCTCTCACAACACTGTTACCATTGATTCATGTTAAATGACAGATTTCTTGCATTTGGGAATTAACTCAGTTCAGTCCCAAATGATCCAGGCTTGGATTTCTCAGCACACCCTGTCATGGCATAGTTGGCAATTTAATGTGGTCATTTGGCCATACTGGGAAACCTCTTTTAAAACTATTTTCTTTTCTCCTCCCTCTATAATACCATCTGACAGGATGCAGAGTTCACAATTCATGACTCAAGCGACCTCTATATTCCCATTACCCATGTCTCTGTCTTAGGGGATTTACAGAGCTGTCCTTGTATCTAAAAGCAGTTTCTAAATCCTTGAATGGTACTAGTGAGGATTAATGGGAATGTCACTTTCCAGCCATTATCAGAAATCAAAATGTACCCCTTCTGCAACAGGCTACCACGAGGCCTAGACATCTTTAAAAATGCAAGAATAAACCCTCAGTGCCTAATGACAAGTTAAAAACAGAAGAGATTTTGGATCCCAGTAAATAACTTTGAATGATTGCCTATCTGGGGCCCAAAGTTTTTTAAGTATTTCTTTGGAAAACGCATGGTCCATTTACTCAGGGAACCCAGAAGAGATTTGTATTGCTGTAATCCACAGATAGCTTAAACCTCTCACTGTGCAGGCGTACATTGTAGTGCAAGCAGCTGCAGAGACCTGTAGCTGAAAATTGCCCTGTGTGACAAAGAAGGATGGGTGAAGAGAGCTGGAAGTGCACTGCTGGGGCAGGGAGCAGAGCAGCAGCGCTAAGAACAGGGCAGCTGTGAGCAGGCAGGGGCAGAGATGGGGAGCACAGCTGGCTGAAGTCAGTTCCAGTTTCCAAAAGCTGAGAGATAGAGAAAGGCAAACTGGCTGGCCCAGCACCAGAACTGCAAAAATCCTTTCCTTCCTGCTTGAATTCAAAGGAATAAAACAGCCTCACAATTCACATTGCTGCACTGTAGTACCCAATGTGGTTTTGTATTCGTATTGAAGTCTGTTGTATCTACTGGAAACTAGTGAACGAATTTTTTCCTCACTTGTATGACCTTCTGTTACCCCTGCTCTCAAAACACATCCAGTGTCCATTATGGCCTGGCTTCAGTCATCCCTCTGGGCAATGGAGAGAGTTCAATCAACTGCAATAGGATTTGGACGCCGTCATAGAGCTCACAGAGAAGAATACTTGGAAAATGGTATGTGTGAGCCCAGAGCCAGAGGGAGACTCCTGCAGCCAGGGAAGTCAGTGGCACACCTCCTTTTCATTTTCAGGGTGCAGACTCATGTCCAGGGCTCTGCTGGGAGAATGAGCCATCAGTTCCATGCCACAATAAAATGTCACTGTGAAAGAACAGACCCTTGTAGTCCCTCTGGTCAAAGTGAGTTACCCTTTGCAGCAGGGTGTCTCCAAAATGCTGCTCCTAAGCATGCCAAGTGTGGCTCACTGCCACATCTACCCTTCTCCCAAGTTCTTTGTCTGACAGGCCTCTGGGAGAGGGATTAAGTCAGGTCCCCTCCAAGGAAGGAGTACATGCTACACGGGAGGTGAAGGACTTCAGTATCCAGGTTTGCATCTTCTAACAGGCCTTTCCATGTGCTGACCAAAGAAGCTAAGTGGTGGGTTGCTCCTGGTTGCAGCAGTTCTCTTCCTCTGCCCCCTCAGGTCTCACAAGACTGGAACTGATAGGGAGCAGGATCATGTTGGTCACCTGTGTCTGCTGCATTGGACAGTGAACCAAGAAAAAGGCAGCAACGCTGCAAATACCCAAGCTATGGTAAGTCTTGAGCAGTGCCTTGGCAGGGCCTGTCCCCCATTTTTTTTTGTATTCAAACAGTGTAGATGCACAGCACGAGGAGCCAGAGCACTGGAGGTCAGTCAGTTGTACAGTGCGGGCTCCCTGGGGCTGCATGTTGTGTGCTTGCAGGAGGCAGGAGGAGAGCAGTTTTGGGAGGCAGTGTGACACTGGTTAGACAGGTGAGATGGAGCTGTCTTACAGAGTAGCTATGAGGGCATGAGAGAAGGGTGGAGTTAGCAGACAGGGTTGGAGTCACAGTTTGGGAAGATCTTTGGTCTTGAAAGGAAAGCATGACAAGATTTCAAGATTGTTTACTGGGATTTTGAAAGGTTCCCACTACAATGTCATGAGGGACTTTTGGCAGAACTTGATGTATAGGTTTTATCTCCATACACAGACACTTCCAGCTTTTGGATTATACATCCTCATAGTACATGAAGTGAAAGAATTAATACAAACATGTTAATATATGCCAAAAAAATAATGCTTTTTTAGACTGTCTTTGCTTTTTGGTAAAACATGCTGTGATACTGTTACCTGGAGAAACTGCAAAATCACTGTGAAAGGGAAAAGTGATGTGTGAATTCACTAAAGTAAATTTCCAGGCCTCTGAAAACAGAAATTCAATACATTTTCAAAACCCCAGCAGCAAATGTACCCCAGCAACCGAAGAGGTGCATCCCATCTTACCCCAGTAGAAACTCTGCTACCTGAGCTCAAATCAACTCATATAATGAAATTGCAGCATCGCTGTAGCAGTGTCCCTGGGAGACAGACCTCTTGTCTTTTATTACTCACCTCATGTTGTCACACATGTTTTTGTAACAGCTTACTTGTGCTCTAATGAGGGAAAAAAATCCAAGCCTTCAGAGTGGGCTGGTCTCAAAATGCAGACTACAACATGTGGAGATTCACAAGCCCTGCAGGCCTAAAAGCCGATAAATCAGAGCTCACAAACCAGCTTTGTGCTGACACGGTTTATCTTCCAGGGCTGACCTGCCTGGGTATGATTTTATAATGAGGGCAGACAGAGATGTGAACAGCAGACTAAAGGAAGGCATTCACACTGATGTATCCAAGACTGTATTTATTTTACTATAACCCCAGCACCAACTGGTGAGATAAATCCGAAATATGTGCAGGTAGGTGATTGGTTCAGGTGAATCAAAGGCTCAAGATTCATCAAAAAGGACTCCTTTCCCCCCCACGGCCCCAGACATCAGCTCTAGTAGTCAGATATTCTTAGAAGAAAAGTAGCAGAGACACTAGGTGCTGCAATGTCTGGAGATGGCAGACACTCAGATGGAACAAAATACCACGTGCACACCCTGAAGTAGCTCACCATGGAGTTCATGTCAACACTGACCATAAGCATCAGTAAGGAATACGGTACAAGTCATTTTTAGCACAAGTGTGTTTGCAGTATTCAGAGGCTGTCTGGCTGTCTACAGTGCAGGAGCCAGTGATAACTCAATTCTGAGTGTTATAAAAAACAATAAGCCACTTCCACTAGGGTTATTGCCATGGAAGCATTGTCTTTTTTTGAGAGAGGGATTAAAATAAAGGTGTTATTCTTCAGAAAGATGTGCTTTCTCAATAACAAAATTGTTGCTGCTTTGTTTTGTTCTGCTTCAAATTCATTCCACAAAATCTTACTTATAGTTGTAGGAATTTCATCTGATACTAACATGAACATGAGCATCTTGAAAAGATTAAAATAAAGGATGGCTTTAAAAGTGGGGCATGTAGAAGAGGATTATTTTTTTCATTAGTGAAGGTAGATCTAAACCACCAGAACCACAGCAGCTTGAAAATCCTGGTGGATTTTCAGGTCCTTGTTTTCTCTTTTCAGAAACAGAAAGAGAAAAAGAGAGAAATGAATGCAGAGCTGGTTTCAGAAAAATGTAACTTTGAAACAAAAATGCATTACTTTTTATTTGTGGGTATATGAAAGAATTTAATCTTAAAAAGACAGAGGCAATGACTATAAATGCATAGGTTTTAAAAACAATGATAATTTTCTTTGCGCTGAGATGCAGATGTTTTTATTACAGCATTATGTGGGAATTCTATAGTCCACAGAGAGATGAAAGATTACATGTTACACAAAAATGCATTTCATTGGCATCCTAGAAGCTCTGTGCTACTTATAGAAATGAATGTCATAAATAGATTTGGAGCATCAGATAAGCACTGACTGTCAAAGCATTCAGACACATTTCAGTAGTCCTTGCCCAAGCGTATTCAGAGACCAAATTATTCATATAAAGGAAACGTTTGTCTACTGTAATGCTCATTATTGTTTCCCATTGAAGTCTACCTAGCATAAAGCATAGCTCGTAGAGTCTAGATAATATATTTAAAGAAAAGTTTTTAAACAGTTTTACAAATGCTTAATGTGATAAACGTAATCAATTAATGAGGTTATCCTGCACCTCCACTTCTGCATCTATTTTAGTCTCTGAGGATCAGAAAGTTAACACAGAACAAGGAGCTATGTTAAAGACCCCTCTTTAACAATATTTAAAATATTGCTATGATTAATGCTTTGGGAATAATTAAACATGAAAAGAAAACTTTAGAACACATTTAATTTGTTTACAGAAAACTTACATCCCAAAAAAATTTGGTGTTTGAGATGTGCTTGGTTAATGCTTATGCAACCATTTCCTTGTAATTGGTCACACAAGTCTAGTAATACCATTACTCTGCACCGACTCAGTGAAATTACCAGCTCTTACAGAGCAAATATCCACATGGGCAAACTCTGAATCCAGCATCTGTGAATATTTATGAAGGCAAATTTGAATGTTACCGTATTTGTTCTGCCTGTAAAATATGCACACCTAGCTGTCGAAAACACCTTTACAAATTCAAACATGTTTAAACTATTTTTTCTTTCTTTGGCTGTAGTTGGGGTAAAACTGGATTGTTAGGCAGATGCCATTACAGACACCAGCTCTGAGATCTTCTCCAGACTGCGTTCAGTCTCTCTGACCTTGGGCCCTCTGGGTGGATCAATTTGTAATTGGGCTCCAGTCTAAGGGATCTGCTACAGTGAAGAATCAAGATACTTATGCTGCCATCATGGCTGGTTTAAGAAACATTACAATGTCAGACTAATAAGGCTGTTGCCCTGCTCAGAAGAGAGCAGTGTTTTACCAGAAAGATAACCAGAGACATGTTCTACTGAAAAGTGATCTTCACTAAATGAAAGTCTCCCTGTCTTTCTTTGAAACCTGTTTTGGAATTGGGAAATCCCAAAATGTTTTATTTTCCAGTGAACAGAGACCATGCTCTATGGTATTCTAGGAGCCTGCCAGTGAAATGGCTTGAAGGGCAGGATTATCAGATTGAGAGAACTGCCTGAAGAAATGGAGCATAAAAGACATGAGGAAAAGGAGAGAAAATGAATATTTGTCAAAATGTGTTTAGACTCTGATAGAAGTCCAACAAATCTGAGAGTCCTGCTCTCTATTGAGCAGATCAGCCTATGTACACTGAGTCCAGCTACCCCAGGATCTCTGTTTGTACACAGATGAGTTCTGCATCACAGCAGTGGTGACTCTTGTGCCACCCAGGTGCAGTGGGCTCAATGTGCTCTCCTGAGTATGTACAGCAATCATAACAGGTTCCAGATGTACTGGACACAGTGAATGTAGGCAGGCCCAGTGTTTCTTACACAGATGACTCCTGTATGCCTGGGATAAGTTGGTCTCATTGTGCATGAGATGTGGGATGCTAGTTATCCAGAAATATGATTAATTATTTTTCAAAGCAATATCCAAAGTGTCAGACTTGGTTGTACTAAACTGTTGCAGAAAGACTAACTAAAGAAAGTTCAAAAATGCAAAATTTTCCCCTCCTTGGGATCATTCCCACTGTGTGTCCTGAGGAGTGTACACTGTAGCTACAAAGCCTGGAAAATAATTGCAAGTCAAAGACTGTTTTCACAAAGACAATCTGCAGAAAACAAAGAACAATAACTATAATAAGTGATTGTGATAGAAAACCCTGTTTCATTTTCAAAGCCAACAAAGTTATATCTTGTTTCATAATGCAGTCGCTATCAATTGCACAGGGATGAGGAGACAGAGGAAACCAAAAGTGAGGCAATAGAGTACAAAAATTTTTATGATCCTCTGAGAATTTCTGTAAGTTTTTCAGTGAGTCTTATAAAAGGCTGAGGAGTAATTTCAAGTAATAAAATGCTATATCCTAAGTTAGGATAGATACGATACAGCAAATGCATCCAACAGAAAGTAGATAACTGGAATGAAAAAAATATACTCTTTCTGTCTCTGAAGTTCTTGTGCCATAGTGATTGCTGCAAACATTGAGTAAACAGTGGCCAGGAATAGCCTGATCACGTGGTACAGCATCCCACTTTCTCTAACGATCCTTCACTGACACTGTGTTTTTTGAATTAGTCAATATTTTGTGGATAAGAGAGATGCATTCAGAAAAGCTGACTACAGAATAGTTGGAAGAAGTAGATAATTTATCATAATTTTGTGTGCAAATACAATTTTACAATAATTAGATTTCCATATTTGTATATTCTTCTCCCTCCCAACCGTTGTCGCTTGCTGCTGAGGCTCCCGTCCTTCACTGAGCCCTACTATGGAGATCTTTGTGCTTCCCTGTGCATCCAGTGATTAACCCATGCTGACCTGCCTGGGCATGTCTCAGTGCAAAACTGGAAGATTAACCTTACTTTCACATAAGAAACATAGAGGAAACTTTAAATTATAAATATAGATACCCACTGATATTAAAAAAAAAACCAAACAAACAATTGAATCCAATCTATAAAGCTGTTCAGCTGCTTAAATTTCATGGAAATAATCTGAGGAATTATCTCAGCAGCTCTCTGTCTTCCCTATTCCACACTCTCCAATTTCTGGGGAATTTGGTATCCCAAAGTCTTAAAAAATCCCAGCTGGCTTTTATCACGACTTTGGTTTTAAAAATGTCTCTACAAGTTTCAGCCATGCCTAGTGCCATTTGTACAGCAAAATGAGATGTAAGTCCTCTGCTCACAATCATTCGTTGTTGTGGTGGAAGCAGAGGAGGGACAGAAAGAAATGCCACTTATTTGGGGGAACAGGGCTTGTATGTGCTCCCAGCTGCCTAACCAACAGCTGCAGTCCCAACGCAGCTCCATATGGGCTGGCACGCAAGGCTCAAGTGGTAAGAATGGATCTTCCTCTGGCTGTATTATACCACCAAACATTTTGATACGGGTTCCTCATTAACCACTGAATGATTAATGGCACCTAATTAAAGCAGGGGAGAGCAATGAATGGAGTGTTGGAGGCATTAGATACCATGGAGCATCCTGTCACACTGCTTGCCTTGAATGTGCATTTGTTGGGGTGACTAATAACATAAACCTAGGAATTAACTCCCCCAACTGATGCTATTGTTTCTAGCAGAAAGCTCGCCTGTCACAAGGATTAATTCAATCTATACTGTTATTTAGTCAGCAACAACAGATGCTCATTCAGATATCTCAGCAGAAGAAGGTGGCTCCACTCAATACTAGTGCTTACGTGACACCCCAGGAGGGTCATTTCAGTATCAGCTTTTGATCTTCAGCACCCCTTCACGTCTAGTGCTCTGTTTATACGCATTTTATTCTGGTTTTGTGTGTGATATTTGAGATACATATTTGGCAATAACATCTCAAAGAAAGCAGTACTCATTAAGGGAAAATGTGGAAGATCGTTACTCAGATGAGGAAAATGGAAAGTTAAGGAGAAACAAGTGATTTGTTCTCCTCCTGCCATGTCTGCCCTGCAAAAGCTGCCTGCCCAGCCATCCTGTCCCTTCAGGGCAGGAAGCGGGACTGCCAGCAGCCACTTCCGCCGTGGTAAATGTCACTGACATCCTTTCATCAGGTCCTCAGCTCTCCTCAATAGCTGGCTCCTGGACACAAAAGGCCCACTCCATCCCTAGGAAGGTTTAGCGTGACTAAAATCCATGGGGCAGAACTGGTGCCAGTGTCAGGGGAAGGAGGACTGGTATTATCAAATGAGTTAAACCAACTCTAAGCCTGGCATTTGGGGCTGCTTCATTTGATGTCTCAGCTTCAAATTCCTCCAGGCAGAAGAATTCTCACACAGTGAGAAGGCTGTGTACCCCCATAGCCAACAGATGGGATTTTTGTGGGTGAAAGTCTGCCTGGCAAGACCACATTCATGAGGGAAATTGCCTGAGGTCACACACCAATTCTTTGTTGTTTTGTTTTGTTTTTTTTTTTTAATAAAAGCAGGTCCCAGCCCAGGTGCTGGGCTGAAGCCATGTCAGCAGGGGTCTTCCATGTATGTTGAGCAGCTCCCAGCACCTCTCATGTGTCCTTCTTGGGTGGGATACTTTCTGGTGGGAGGAAACTTTGGGGACCTTTGGTCTCCTGCTGAGAAGCCATTGGGATAGGAAAACGTAAAACCTCCCATGAGTTTTGCTTGAGAGGCCCTTGCAGACCATGTTGTTCAAGGAGCGGGGCTCAGTTCCCCGAGAGACAAGGCGGAAGGCTGTTGCAAAAAGAAAAACTGGATCTTGCCTTCCCTCACAGCAGGACATGGCTGAGCATGGGAGAGCTAGAAAAGGTGCAGAGAGCAAGATGTGTGATTAGGTGTATGGGAACAAAGCAACAGTACTGGAAAAGACTAAACAGGCTAGGATTGCTGAGGCTGGAAAGGAGTCAAAGGGGGGATGACTGAGGTGTGTTAATCCTAAAAGATCTGGAGAATGTGAGTGGGGAAGTGTCATCTTCTCCTGCCTCAGCACAGAACTAAGGGCAGCCTTTGAAATTAGCAGGCAGCAAGCTTAAAATAAACAGAGGAAGTCCTCTTTCACACAGTGGAAATTAAACTGTGGAACTTACTGTTACAGGATGCTGCCCAGGCCAAAGCCCAATTGGATCTGAGAAGGGCTATATGAGGGCTGCACCAGGGATGGATATTAAACTTCAGCCTGCCTCAGCTCAGCAAGTCCCCAAGGCACTGGCAGCCCCACACCACACCAGGAGAGTGGAAGGGTCACCTGAGAACGACCTGTGTTTTCTACTGCCTTTTGTAAGTGTTTCTGGGAACATTAGGGAACTCCTTGTACAGGACCAAGGTACAGGCTTCACTGGACCGGAGATGGAGCATGGGGTCACCCGCACTATTGTTCTGACCCAGGCTGGCCATTCTTTGCATTCATATAACAAATTAGGGGTATTGTCTTCTGAAGTGAAAAGAGGCAGGTAAAGATGTTTGACAAACCACTACTCTTGCCAAAAATACCTTTCAGAACTCTAAATTGCTTTAAGTGATTTAGCCTGATTTCAAAACCATTTGTGTCAACTTTCATGAAGGAATTTTTTTTTTTTTTTCCCCCAGGAATATCATCATGAGCTAAAATCCTGACATTCTTAAAATGAATTGTAACAAAACAAGCATTCCGTTAGGATGAACACAGTCTGGGGGACAGGCTTGATATCCTTCTTTCTCAGGTTGCCAAAAGAAAAGAGAGAAGCTATAGTAAATGCTCAAATAAGTGTGAAGCCCAGTAACTGCTCTGGGGGAAATGAGTATTTGAACAGCTCCTTTCTATTTGTATTTGTGAGCTCCCTTTTTGTGCTGGGAATTATGGTCATGTACTTAAGCAACTAACCTTGCCCCATGTTTCTGGGATGTCTTCTAAGGGAAAAATTCCCCGACATCAAAAGTGCTGTCACTGGCAGTCCATCCCAGCACAACCTGGAGGACCTGCTGTGGGTGCTCTGTGGGTGGAAGCTCCCCCGGGCATGGGCATGGGCACAGGGACACAGGGCAGGAGGAGGCTGGGCTAGCAGGGCTGCATATCTCCAGGCATCAGCAGGCAGGCACAAGGCTGACAGAGAGCAAGAAACCCAGCAGCCTGGCACGTGCTGAATTAGAGCCATCTTCATGCCCAGATGTAGGGGATTTTAGGGGTTTCCTGAGCACGACAAGGCTGCAGCCCCCTCCCTCCAGAGGCAAAGACCTCTCCAGGGGAGCCTCCCATGGTGCTGGATTTCATGAGCAGAGAGGCTTCCTCAGCTCAGCTGCCAGCGAAGCCATTGATGTGGACCTTGCTTTTTGTGACACCTGCACTGGTGCCCATAGCAAATGAGGTGCATGCATTTCACAGAGGAGAGGTCAAGGGGATAAAACTTATTTTTGTGGAGCAAGGAATGCTTCCAGATGGGATGCCAACCCACCTGGGAGCCAGTGGCTGCTGCTGGTGGCCAGCAAAAGTCTTCTGTGGGCCTGCAGGCATACACTCTGGGTATGAATATCTGGGGAGAAATCCCCAGCTTTGGTTTGAAACCACAGAAGGATGACTGACCCCTTAACCCTTTGGTGTGAAAGAAGAAAGGTGATAATTCAGTCCTCCAGACAAAAGATGAGTAGAAGGCAACATGCATCCAGAAGAACTCCTGAAGATATTCCAATCACCACAATTATCAGCTAACTCAGAGCTGTCCAAGCAGGAAGAATCACCAGTGTTTCCAACTCTAATTACCAGCTGGTTGAAATGATGACATAATAAATGGGGGTTGAATTGTATTAGTGGTCATATTCTGAGAAGAAGAATCTGATGCAAGAAGTATCCTACTGAATTATAAACTACTAACAGCACTGTGAAAGAATATTTACAAACACACTGCTGTTCAAAGCTCGATGTATTGTTTCAGAGGAACTGAGGAAACCAAAACATGAAAAGAAACTACATTGACAAGTGGATTTGGGTATAAAGATGCCTTTGTTAAGTCTGTAAGAGGGCATCTGTTGGTACCATCCATTATCAATTGGAAAGTAGGGGATGGGGTAAGCTAGTGAAATGGTGGAACAATCCAGATTTACATCAGACAGCAATGTCATTTCACTGGAAAATTCAGAAAAGTCACAGGTTTAGTTAGCTAATCATGCCGAGACTTGTGTAATTATGTTGAGACCAAAGGGATCCTTCCACTGCCCGCAGGAGGCAATAAATCAGGCCAGCAATTAACAAAAAGAGCTGTAGCATCTTAGGCATTTGTAAGTCACCACCAAGCAGATGAACCTTCTCCCAGACTCTTCCCCCCTCAAACCAGAGCATGGTGCCAAGTGCTCTGCCTGTCAGGCAGCCGAACGCTCTGACATGGGTAATCCAGCTGAAGCCCACAGGGCAACTCAGATGGTTAATGGTAAACACACGCTTAAATGTGTTGCTGGATTAAGGCCAAAAGGGTTAGCACCTTGAACCCTGCAGCTCTTTGGATAACCAGGACAATACTGTGTGGGTGGCAGGTTCTCAGCCTGTGGGCCACTGGTGGCCCCTGAGATATGGGGAGGTCATCTGCAAAATGTCATCTGCTCTGGTTTTCTTTTCAGCCCTGCTCAGGGTTTCCCATACATACAGAATGGGAAAGCAAACAAAAAGAAACCAGGGCAGTTTAACCTGGTTTGATTGGTTTGTTTGTAAATAAGAAGTATGTGGCAACAAGGTGTTAAACGATCTGAATTTACTCAGCAAGAGGGAGGTTTGTCCTTGGATTACAATTTTTCAGGCATTTGTGTTATCACAAGTAATTAAAAATCAAACTGTAAATAATTTCCTGTTGACTGACTAGTCACATGCTGGTGAAATCTCTGGAGGCTGTAGCTGTTCCTGTAAAAGAAAGAAGGAAGCCTTGCTGGATTGTGAAAGCAGGTGAAAAAAGCCTCAGAATTATTCTTTCTGCTCCCAGAATAGTAACCAGAATTAGACTATGACCTTTCCAGAGTGATGGGTGTAATTAAGGAAATCAAAGCTACTGCTATATCTCCAAGGAGGAGAGAAAAAAAAAAAAAAAATTTGATCACATTTACTTCTTTTTATAAACCATGAAAGCCAGGATGTTCAGTGTTTAAACTGATGTTCCCTCTGCAAAAGTGGAAGCCCACTACTGCACATAAAAAGGAATATGGGGGAAAAAAAACAAAACTGTGAATGAAATATCAGCTACAACATAGCTTTGGCTTTCATAGTATTCAAATGCAAAGGTCATTTTCACCTCCTCCGCTGCCTTGTGAATTCCCTCAGGGATTGTGATTTGAGTTTCAAAAGGGGGAGAAAGAAAAAATTCTTTTTTATCATGGAAGCTGATAAAATGGGCAGAGACAAGAAAAGCTCCTTTTGTTCTGAGCTTTCAGGCCTCCAATATTCCAGTTCATGTAAATATGTATTTAAACATCTTAAAAAGCAACAGTATACCTTTTCAAAAATGCATTTTGATTTTAATATTACACATATTCTTTTTCCTTTCTGGCATAGAAAAATGTTGTTGTTCTTATTTAGAAAATGTCTGTTATTTCTGTTCTCTGTTACATGTTATTTATTGAAGCTTAAGCTGTTACGGTCTCTTACATAAATCCTTCTTAGCACATGGATTATTGATCCTATAATCCGTAATAATATTGTCTATTCTGTCATCCAGCTACCAGACATAAACACTAAAAATACACATGCTAAAATTTGCTGTGAAGAAAAAAACAAAAACAATTAAAATGGTCAATGAAAGGCATTTCTAGATAAATACTGTGATTTCGTTCAAAAAAATGCTTGACAGTTCACCATATTATTTGATTTATGGTCTCTTAAATTTCAGTTTTAAAAGCAAAATAATTCTTCCGTCATACAGACACCCCTAAATATTAAGATTGTTTTGCTTTTCTACTTGTAATATCGTTTCAGATGATTTTATTTTTACACTTTTGAGGAAAGCACTTCTTTGGCTCAGGTTACTTTGAAGGGCTCAACTAAAGCTGTAATGGGGAACAGTTAGACTTAACAGGAAAATTTTACCAGGGCTTCACATTCTGCACCTGGCACTTGATGTCTGCATGGGCAAGGCATACAACCCTGGATTTATGTGTATCCTGATTTTGAGGCTATCCTGTGATGCCATCACCAACCCTTTTCATATTGCTCCAAAGCAGGACTTGAAGACATCCCCAGTCTGTCCTTGCAGGCATATTTTTCCATTGGAGGGGATGTTGCCTACTGGAGGGCTGCTGCTGTCCCTGCAGGGACACCTGTGGGAGGTTAGGCACCTCCCTGTTCAAACCCAGTGTCCCTGCAGGTTGATATGGTGTTGCAACCTGCACATCCAATTTTCAGTTTGGTATGAAACCTAGATTTTTTTTTTTTTTTTTTTTTAAATAAGGGATAAATGTAATGTCATCATAAAACTGAGTAGAATTCTGGTTTTGCCAGCAAATCTGCACAAGATTTCCGATTCACAGAGCTGTGAAGTTTGTGCTAAACCATCTCCTAGTGTCGGGTCCAGCTGTGGTGCTGAGAGCATATCTCCGAGCAGGAGTCAGGGCACTGTCCAGCGCCATGCTCGCTCCTCTGCCTCTGGTGCTCTTGGAGTTAAAAAATAGCCCATGAGCTCTGGAAAAAATCAAACCACCCCAGTGCCTATGGGCTAGCAGAGAGGCTATTGTTTACTTGTATAAAATCCAGGAACTGGGTCATGTTCGAAAGCCTGAGCTGTGAGGAGGCTGCACCTCCCCCATGCTGGGGGCTTTGCAGCTTCCCTGATCACCCTGGTAGCTGGGAGGACCGCCAAGGAAGCTGTAGGAACGTGACGACCCTTGTGCTGGTGGGTTTGGTTTGTGCCCCACTGCCCACTTGTGGGCATGGCTTGGGGTGTGAGGCCCCCAAAATGCCCCGCAGCACCATGAGGGCCAGCCGAGGAGTTCCTGACTGGGCACAGCTCCTCCACGCAGCGAAGCAGAGCCTTGTGTCAGGAGAAGCACGGGCAAGGGTTTCTGAGAGCACCACTTTCCCCTGAGCTTTCTTCCCTAAGTGAGGCGTTTGACACCGTTTCCCACAGCATTCTGCTGGAGAAGCTGGTGGCTCATGGCCCTGACAGATGGACTCTTTGCTGGGTTAAAAACTGGCTGGATGGCAGAGCCCAGAGAGTTGTGGTGAATGGATTTAAATCCAGTTGGCAACCGGTCACGAGTGGTGGGACCGGTCTTGTTTAATATCTTTATCAATTACCTGGATGAGGGGATCAAGTGCACCCTCAGTAAATTTGCAGATGACATGAAATTAAGTGGGAGTGTCAATCTGCTTGAGGGTAGGAAGACTCTGCAGAGGGATCTGGACAGTCTGGAGCAATTGCCTGAGGTCAGTTGTATGAGGTTTAACAAGGCCAAGTGCAGGGTCCTACACTTGGGTCACAACAACCCCAGGCAACACTCCAGGCTTAGGGAAGAGTGTCTGGAAACTGCCTGATGGAAAAGGACCTGGGGGTGTTGGTGGACAGCCGGCTGACCTTGACCCAGCAGTGTGACCAGGTGGCCAAGAAGGCCAATGGCATCCTGGCCTGTATCAGAAATGGTGTGACCAGCAGGAGGAGGGAGGTGATCATGACCCTGTACTTGACACTCATGAGACCACACCTTGAGTACTGTGTCCAGTTTTGGACATCACAGGATAAGAAGGACATGGAGGAGATGGAGCAGGTCCAGAGAATGTCCAATGAGGCTGGTGAGAGGGCTGGAAAACATGCCTTGTGAGGAGTGGCTGAGAGAACTGGGGTTCTTTAGTCTAGGGAAGAGGAGACTGAGACGTGACTTTACTGCTCTCTACAACTACCTAAAAGGAGGTTGTAGTGAGGCTGATGTTGGTCTCTTCTCTCAAATTACTTATGATAGGACAAGAGGAAATGGCCTCAAGTTGCACCAGAGAAGTTTTCAATTGGCTATTAGGAAGAATTTCTTCACTGAGAGAGTGGTTAGACACTGGAACAGGCTGCCCAGGGAGGGTGTGGAGTCACCATCATCCATGGAAGCATTCAAAAAATGAGTGGATGTAGAACCTGAGGCTATGGTCTAGTGGTTAGGGAAATGTTGGGATGAAGGTTGGACTTGATGATCCTAGAGGTCCTTTCCAACCATTAGTGATTCTATGATTCGGTGATTCTGGGATGATAGCTCATTTGAAGTCAAGGCTTCAGTAAACATCCAGCTAAATTTTCAGCTGTAGGTAAAACTGAAAAAACTACACGAGTCTGCATGAAATAAATTAAGTTTAGAAAACTTACGCATCCCAGTCTTATCTGTATCAACATGTGGCTGTTGATAATGCCTGATTTACTCACATTATTTTATTATTGGTATAGTGGTTTTAGTAAGTGCCTCATAAATCATTTGTGATTGGGGAAAGTCCCTACAAATAACTTCTACCCTGGAAACAATCCAAACAAGGTACCATTTTTTTTCTGCAGATAGAGAGATCATTTCTTCTGGCAAACCTGAATAGCTGGTTAGGCGGGTCCTGCCCCTGGCAATCAACTCCCCTCTTCAGAAGCAGTTTCTACTCACCTGCACAACTCCTCCAGCATAGGACTGGTAAAGGACCTTACAGATGAGGCTACTATCCATAGAAGTTTCACATTCTTATTTTTCAGATATATTGTGAAGCTCATTCATCATTTTTTGTAGGGACGTAGGACGTCTTCACAGCAGATGTACCTGTGTGTGCACCCACACTTAAAACTTTTTAGCCCATCTATTTCAGCCATGTTTGATGGGATGGAGTTTGACAGGATAATGATCTTAAATATGTTCATTTTCTGAAAGTTTCAAAAAAAGGCATGCAAGATGGACCATGTCAGTTCTTGTACTGGGAGATGAATGAGCCCAACTTGTATTAAATGGCAGAAAATCCATACAGGAAAGCTATCATGACTGCCATAAATGTCAAAAATGCTTCATTTAGAACTTGCACAGCATTTGATACCTGAGATGCAAAGCTTTAGGAAACTAGACATCATTACTCCTGCTGCTCAGGGACTTGGACATTTGGGAAAGGGACACTGAGAAACAGTCTTATGCAGCAATGTTCACTGACTTGGGTGATTATGTCAGGACATTGGCTCTGCTTGTGTTAGATGAGGCAGAGGCAGTTGATTTAGCACATTAATATACTATTCTGATTAGTGAGAAAACTGATACTTGTAAAAAATATATAGTGGATTTGGTGGAAAATTCTATGGATCTACACAAATACTTCCAAGAGTTTTTAATCTAAACTATGTGTATATTAGAAGAAGACCATATTCTTACTTCATAACATGTCTATACATGCTGGAGGGAAGGAATGCCATCCAGAGGGACCTTGACAGGCTTGAGAGGTGGGCCCATGCCAACCTCATGAAGTTCAACAAGGCCAGGTGTAAGGTTTTGCATCTGAGATGGGGCAATCTCAACCACAAATGCAGACTGGGCAGAGTATGGATTGAGAGTAGTCCTTTCAGGGAGAAAGACTTGAGGGTGTCAGTTGATGAAAAGCTCACCATGAGGCAACTGTGTGTGAAGGCAGCCCAGAAAGCCAACTGTATCCTGGGCTGCATCAAAAGAAGTGTGGCCAGCAGGTCGAGGGAGGTGATTCTACACCTCTATTCCACTCTCGTGAGAACCCACTGCATCCAGGTTTGAAGCCCCCAACACAAGAAGGATATGGACCTGTTGGACTTGGTCCAGAGGAGGGCCATGAAGATGATCAGAGGGCTGGAACGCTTCTCCTGCAAGGACAGGCTGAGAGAGCTGGGGGTGTTCAACCTAGAGAAGAGAAGGCTCCAGAGAGACCTTATTGTGGCATTCGAGTACCTGAAGAGAGCCTACAAGAAAGCTGAGGAGGGACTTTTGACAAGGGCTTGTATTGATAGGATGAGGGGTAACGGATTCAAATTGAAGTGAGTAGATTTAGATCAGAAACGAGGAAGAAGTTCTTCACTATGAGCGTGGAAAGACACTGGAACAGGTTGCTTAGGGAAGCTGGGGATACTCCATCCATGAAGGTGTTCAAGACCAGGTTGGATGGGGCCTTGTGCAACTTGATCGAGTGGGAGATGGCCCTGCCCATGGCACAGGGGTTGGAACTAGATGATCTTTAAAGTTCCTTGCAACTCAAACCATTCTATGATTCTACATGTCCCTCTTAGACAGACAACCATATTTTCTGTGCCAAATTCTTTTCTGTAGTTGTGGATTAATTAGTATTATTTCTATACTGTCCCCATCCATATTCTATCATTTTAAAATATCATAGAAGAGGAGATAAATCACACGAAACCCTCATTCACCATAGTTGTATCATGAAGGTTATGTTGCTATGGAAATATCTGTGTGAAGAGGTTGTGATGCTCTTGGAGATTAGCATATTATCCCAGATTTCCAATTATGTCATTTGACTGGATTTGTAATGGTGTAAACTGACATAACCACAAGAAAAGTAAGTCATTTATAACAGGCAAGGATCTGAAACGGAAATTATTTGTGAAAAGACTCTAATAATTTACATGATGGGAAAGCTGAATCTGTCACTGCTGCTGCCCCATGCATATTTGAAAGGCCGGGTTAAGTTCTGCTTGAATCACCCTGGAATAATTCCTGTTTCATAGTGAGTCCTGAGATGCAAGACAGCAGCTGGGAAGCACACAATCTCTGATTTAGGCTGAGTTTAACTGGATAGTGTACTAGATGTGGTGCTATGGAAGGGATTCAGCTGCCAGCACAGACTGCACTGGGGCATGGGGACCTGCACAGGTTGTCCTCACTGATGCTCATGAATGCTCAGACCTCACTATGCTCAGTCAAACCTGCTGGCTCCACACTGTGTGTCTGGGCATGCTTCCACACACGGCAACCGTTCTTCCACTTGTAGGCTGAGTCCCTAAGTCAGCACAGCCTCTGCACTTTGCAGAGAAGCATTTCCCATGCCATTGTTCACCATGGTCAATGTCCCCTCGAGCTTCTCAAAGGCACTCCAGGTAAGATTGAGCTGTTTTCATCCACCTGTTTCTGCTGGTGTCATGTGCTGAGTCACAGCTATTGAAGGTGTGTAGCAGTAGCCCGTCTGCAAAATACAACACAATGTTTTGAGTAGCAGGGTTTTGGTTTTTTTTGGTTTTTGGTTTTGTTTTTTTTTTTTTGTACTTGCAAAGCAATTGCATTTGATAAGCAGCACAATCTCTCAAGAAAAGATGGCCTCCACTTCAGATAAAATGCACAGCCTCTATGGAAGCAGAGTTCCTTCAACACCACAAAGAAAAATAAACTCATATGTAGAAAAGCATCAAGGATATAAAATAAATTGAGAAATGTAGTAGAACTATTTAAGAGGTTAAAAGAAGAATGTAAACAGTAAGACATGGGGCACAAGACCATTTTGATCACATATGTGTATGTTCTGGGATTGGTAATAAAGCAGCATATTAATGACAACATCAGGGAAAAAGCTTTCCAAAACAGAATAAACTATAACACTTCTTATATGAAGCATGGTATCAGTTTCTCTTCAGGAAAGATTCATCTATGTTATTAAAAATTATAATTAAAAAGTCTTACTGATATGTTCTAAGGACACAGCTCAGTATTTTCAAAGCTGAGATCCTGAAGTGAGGAACCTGAAGCAGAAGTGTTTCACCTCCAGTCCCGTGGCCCCATCTGCCCTCTCACCCGTTGAATCCCAGAGTCGTGGGTCAGCGAGGGAGCAGGCTGTGGGCTGAACCAGGATGCCAGCTGAAGGACCTGTCTGACTGAGTTTACTTAACATGCCAGCCCATCCTTGCTCTGTGGGCACAGAAATGCTCTGCTAATGGCTGGTTTTCCTGGCAGGACCAGCAAAATAGGGAGTTTTGTGCAAAATACATATATGCTTTTACGTATTTTGAAATATCATGCAATATTATGTATATGCTTGAATATAGTTGTAGGTATGTGTGATCTGAGTTTGGATACATGGATGTCATTGTGTGATCCCATACTTTACAGCACCCTAGCTTGTCTGTGTCTAGTGAATCCTGATGAAATGGGTAACTCAGGTCTGCAGACTCTGAGAATGAACTCAAATCCAATAACTGCAGGGTGAGCCCATCTGCATCTATGACTAAAACAGTCTTGAAAAACTGAATACACAGGGTCCTTCAGAAGCCAATGATAGTCAAGTGACACCAAATAGGTTTGGCTCAGTGGTGTCACTTGCAAGAAATAACTTTCTCACCAATTAAACTTGAAACATTGAAAGTTTTAAATCAAAGGAGCCAGTTTTCCTACTCCACTTATTCAACAAAACACATTTCTGCCACACGTCACTGTAAATTATTTCCAGATTAAGTGCATATCATTGTTGTGAGCATATGTCTTTAAAAGAGAGAACAAGGAATGGGAGAGTAGGGAAAATAAAGCAGAAATTGAAAATAAGGAAAGAAACTATGGCTTTGACTTTTTCTGCTGCATTAGGCAACAAAAAAAAAGTGACACAGGAGTTTCTTGTGAACTGTGTTTTGTATCTTTTGCTACTATGTTGGATAGGGGAGGTGATCACAACAATCAGCCCATTGTGTCATCTGGATTGTACAAGGACTGGTAGGAACAGGGTGGAGAGAAATTACTTGTTTCCAAGCCAAAGTGAACGTGGTGCCAGTGCTATGAATTTATAACTGAAGTCGCACAAATGGGGAAAGCTCCTGTCAGATTCTATAGAGCTCTTTGCTTTCTGTATAGATTCTCATCTGCCTGCACCAGAATTTTTCTTTCAGTGCTGACATTGTGGTGACTCCCACAACAGATGTCTAATTTCTCCATCAGATTGTTGACCTTGTAGAAACAGGGGATACTAGCAGCAGACTCCAAAAGGTTATGGGAATAGTGTTTCACATTTTACTTGCTTGATTTATTTCCAGCAGTAGCAGTAAAGTTCATTCTACTCTCCATTATAATCCTGTAAATCCAATTGCGATTGCTTTTATAAATAATATAAATAAGGTAACTAATTTTCCTCATGCCCTTGGTCTTGATTTAAAATTTACATAAATGTATCCCTGTATTTGGGGAGATTACCCTTCAGTGAGTCTATGAAAAATTACCTGTTTTTTCTTGTGAGGAACTGACTGTAAGACTAGAGATTGGCTTTGTATTTTGGATGTCATCATTCTTATTCAGCTTGAGATTCATGTACTAAGTGGAATCTCTTGCAGATTCTTAAGATGCATAATGAATTAAACAGACATTCAAAAAATGTCCCAAATTTAAATTTACTGAAATATATATGTCCACATAGATATTTACATTACTCAAGAGCAATTAAGATAGTCATAATGGAAGCTGAATAGTTTGCTACTTTTACTAGGCTTGCTTTGGTTTTGAATCAGTGCTGTTCTTACCAAATATGGCATCTTATTCCCAAAATTTCAGCTATATATTTGAAGGAAACAAGTCATTCCCATTAATCTTTGGAATACACAGAAAGACAAATGTTAGAAGAGTTAGGAAATTTTATTTTCATCCCATTTTTGCTGTATTGTCTGCTCTAGGATGATCCCTCCTTCTCACTGACACTGTTGGATGAACTCTTTGCAAAAGGGCATTTCTGTTTCAATAGCGACTGAATGACATAGCCAAGCATGACAGTTTACTCCCTGCCAAGTTTGCATTTTCAGCTCAGTGGAGAAAAAGAAAATCCTTTCTTTTTGGCTAAGGTTCTCAAAATATTTGTTGTTTCCAAAATTCAGCAAGCATGATCCATGTTAAAGCTACACACAAACTAAAAGATACGTGAAATCACTCACCTGCAAAATTTTCACCAAAACTGCAAATGAGGAAAGCACTTGCCTGATATATGCTGGCATTAAACAGCTGCTAGAACGCTTCTTTTTTTTTGATGTTAGCACATTTTACTATTCCTGCCAACCACAGAGTAATCTCAAGGGCACATTGAAAAAAAACAACAAAAACTGTTTAAAAATTAGTGGCAAAAGTACCTCTCTGCCAAAAAAAAAAAAAAAAATTTACTATTGCTGGAAAGGGTTGGTTGTTTTCCTTTTTTAATTAATTTTTTTTTAAAAGGAATTAATAGTCTAGGGATTTAAAGGGAAACAAAAGTAGAGTTACATGTGCTCACAGTATGGCGTATCTTGCCCTCTCAAAGGTTCCCAAACAGCTGGGCCACAGGGACTTGACAGGTCACATAGCTTTAACGCTTCCCTCTGTCTCCTACTGCTAAATCTCATTTGTAATAGCTAAAAATAGACATCATGCTTTCCCAGAATAGCTTTCCCATGTAAATGGACTTGCTGCCATTATCCCAGGATGTGATGATGTTCAGCAG
>NW_008625746.1:0-12790 GCF_000691845.1 Merops nubicus | reverse complement strand
AGCAGGGTGGGAGAACAGGAGCTGTAATTGCCAACTGGAAAAGAGACAGTTTCTGCATGGAAGGGCAGAATTTCCCTGAGATAATGTTTCTATTCAGCTGGAAAATGGTCAAGGAACCTGTGACTAAATAGTACTCAGAGTGGTTTCAGGCACCTCTGCAAAAGGAAATCTGGCTGTGTGGCTAGAGATTAGGGGTAGGCATTCCTCCTGGGAGGGGAAAAAGGGCTGAGGTGTCTGCACCTGGCGCATTCGATGCATACGTCAGGCAACCACTGGTTAAAAAATTGAAGCAAACCAGAGAATTAGGAGCCCTTATAGAGCACCTCAGGGAAGACCATTCCCTGGAAGGGATATTTAAAGTGTCTGCTCTAATCAGCTCATTCTTGTTTTTGAATATTTTGTGGATGTAAGTATCTTCTTCCAATAAAACACACCAGTGACTTTAACAGATGCTTCCAGCAACACATACTGTTTTTGGCACATAATTTTGCTTTAACTTGTTATTGTTTATAATGACCTTCAACTTTCCAAAGCACACTTCAGGCCTTTGGCTAAACTGTTTGCATGAACAGAAATTTCTGTAAGAATAATGTCTGGTTTTCTCCATGAAGATTTAGTGCTGTCCTTTACAAGAGTGTTGCTGGGGAAACAGTGGCTCTTAGTCATATTTCACATGATGCCTAGAATTAATCTGTTAGCAATTCAGACTGGATGGCTCTTTCACTTGGTGCATCTGTTAACAAAGTTTTTCAGATAGACAATTTATCTACACGCATTTTGAACAAAACAGAATCAGATATTAGATCTCGCTGACAATTATTCTCCTTGAAAATGACTTTTCATTTAACATGCCCCAAAAGTTACCATTGGTCAGTCCCTTAGAGACAGTGGTTTAAATAGATTTATTAATATCTTTTAACCTTAGTTAATTTATATAAAAATATCTGGATTTCTAAAGAATATTCTCTCCTGGGAGTTGGTATGATTGCACTTTAAAGCATTTCTTATTTTATTGCCTAAGCAACATGTGTGGAGGGAAAGAAAATGTAATAGCTTACTGCTAAGGACAGAGTTGATAGAGATGGTGTGAACATGAAAATGAAGTGGCATGCGTGCATTATGTGAAGGAAAGTAACAGACATTCAAGTGAACTACAAACTGGCAATCCAGGAAAGTCGGCCTGAGTGAATTCATCGGCACCAGACTGAAACCGGTTGTTGATTGTTTGACTTCAGATCTGGATTGTGCAGATGCATGACTGCAGAGACCCCTCATATTTTAACCTCAGCATGAATCTCACAACAAGTTTTATTTGGTTTGGCCTCATCTAAGAAAAGTACACACCAGTTAACTGGGTCACTGCATCTAACCTGCTGGTTTAGTCAAGACGTTAGAAATTTTCCCTAAGAAAGTGAACTACCATTACCCTGTGAGTCAAAACAGAAAATGGAAACAAGGAGAAAAAGGAATTCTGAAAAATAACTCCACTGAGATGGAGAACTGCATAAGAATGCAGTTTCTCTCTCATAGAATCAAATGAGGATGGCCTCACTAGATGTGAACTTTCTGATCAGAGGGACATGGATGGAATCATCTGCTTATTCTGTCGCATGACCTTACTCCCTAAACCACCTTCAAGCTTTTGATAAACTTCTCACTTCATAGCCTCTAGGAGTTGTTCCTGTCAGGTAAGGTAAGAAAACTTTTGCAAAGGTGTACAGACCACAGGAGCTTAGATACATCACTCACAAACAAATTGAGGCATCTGCTCTTCTACTCAGACACTTCACAAAAAATAAAGTACTCGTGAAATAAGGACAGTTAGCAGAATAAATTACACTAGTCCTTCATCTCATCTAGACAGCTTTCATTATGAAGCAAAGACTCATTAACCTCTTCCTACAAGTGTGGTATCAATCTCTTGTGCCAAGGAATTGGATTAAGGACATTTATGAACTCCTTGGCCTGCACGCCATATTTTTCAGTGCCTTCCAAGTAGGTGCAGTCAGGAGCAGGGAAAATTTACAGCTCACTCAAAGACTTCTCAATGCTTCAGACCTCCTGTGAAAACAATGCTTTCTCTGCAAGACAGCATTATCATTTCTGTAAATGTTATTTTTTAAAGTAGTGTACTAAAAATAACAGAGTACAACCTAGTGGCAAACTACTCTTTTTAGTTCCTTTATAAATGTCATACACTTTTCTAAATTAGAGACATTTTTGTCAACCCAGAATAACTCAAAATGTAGTTTGAGCTGGTTCGGAGACAGGTATATGAAAATGGATCTGACTCTACATTTAAAAGCCAGAAGTCCAAAATTTGATTCGATGCAGTCCAGCACTACTCAACATTTAAAAATTAGAGGTCCAGAATTTTACTAGATACTGTCCAGCTCTACAAATATTAAATTTTTTCATACTGACTCCTTGCAGCTAAATATGCAGACTTAAGTTTTGATGAACTCAGTGCAAGTTTTTCCATTGGATATATTCCTAAGACTTTGAGGAGTTTAGAGTGCAAGTAGAATCAGATAAAAGTATATGGGTGCTGGATTAGGCAAGTAGCAGATTACAAACCAGCATTAGCATTTGCCCTTTGCAAAGGTTAAACTATGTTCCTATCTTAAATATTGCATTGCTTATTCAGGCTCCCATGGGGACTATCCATTAACAGATTTTGGCTGAAAATGGCAACAGGAACAGAATATTGTCAGAAAGATTTTTTTTTTTTTTTTCCCCTCATAGTATACTAGAACTTCAGAGCAGATGTTATTTGAAATAAATAACTCGGAAGGCTGTTGGAGTCATGTGTCCTAAGCAGTCCTGGAAAAAAGCAGAATGTTCCAATAGTAAAGTAATTAAAGGTATATGCTTGCATTAAATACTCAAAATTTCATGAAGCTTGCACCTTACTTGGTCTCATTACAAAGACATTGCTCAGAGCAGCCTCAGTGGCCTGTTTTCTAGAATTCATGAATCTTTTAAGATCAGTTAATATCTTCATACATTTTCTGTCTTAAGCCACTGCAAAAGCAAATGAAGCAAAATGTCACTTTTCTTCTTTGTTTCAGTTTGAAGCTCAGAGGAAGTGTGGGATGTCTGGGGAGGGAATCCTCCTATCTCATATTATACAGCTACCATGTGGATATATGAATTTGTCACCCTAGACTCTGTCTGTAGTCGAGAGGCAAAAAATGATCTCTTCATCTAACCTCTCTTGGGCAAGTGCTATTTTGAGCAAGTATCTGCTTCTTTCCATTTATCTGTGAAGAGAGTAGAGGCACCTGGCTCCTCTGTAGACACCTAGACTGACACATGGTGTTAGATGAATCTGAAGGCAGGCTGTTTTACTCCCCCATTAACAGCTTTGAAAACAGCTCTTTCTTGACCTCACCCAAGAGTCACTTTGCTGGTGATTCAAAACATATTAATTTTTTTAGATTGAAAAAAATCCCACCCACCTGTTACAGCTTCAATAATACTCTGAACATCTTGTGAAAAAATAAAAGAGTGAATATAAAGGAAGGAATGTGTGGATACAGCTATACATGGGCTTGTAACCTCTGAAGAACCAAGGAGAAGGAGATATAGTCAGGTATAGTACTGCACGTGTGAATGAGCACCCAGAAATATCTTCAGCTCTAAATCATCGTAAATACTCTTACATACCACAACTGTGTGATGAATTCTCTGAACTTGATACACGATGCTGTCACTGAAAATAAGTAATATTGAATGATTCGAGACCACTCCCATAATCCCTTTGCAGGGATACAGAGTAGGAATCTCACAGCATACAGTGGACATAAAAAAGAGGAACCAGAGTACAGATTTTCAGAAATGGTCAATTATGTGCTTATAAGAAACACTACTGGAACAAGCATAACTGAATGCGTGAAATCACATGCAGATAGCTGTCTGGAAACATCTGAAACAAAATCCCAACAAAACATAAGGGAAAATAAACCCACATTTTGCCACTCAACCATTCCATTGCAGAAACATCACTGAAGTTTGCATGCAAAAGGAAAAAGCATGTAGTATTATACAGTCAAAGTAATATGTTCAAATAACCAGTTTTGAACTACTTGACATGGTTACATATTTCTTTTCATGGTTGCTCTATGCTCTTAGAGCAGGCTACTACATATATTCTTACTATAGATGTGTGGTAAATAGCCATGACCAAAAAATCTTCTATGTTTCTGTTATGAAACTATGTTTTTAGAGGCAAAAGAATACTTTTTTGTAACTAAGTGCCTCACAAATATGTGAGAGAAGAGTATCTGCAATTACATTGTCCCTGCAAAATAATATAGACAGTGGAATTACAAAGCAAATAAATTGTTCTGGCATAATAGAATAGCTACTGAATTGTAAGGCCAAATTAGAGAATGAAAAACCAAGGAGAAGACAAAAACAAAATCAGCAATGTGCTTATTAAAAAGCGTATTTGGTAATAAAACAACTCTGTTTAAGGTGGCCATCAGGTGCCCTCAGTGTAGTCCCTCCTGCAGGCTGACCCAGCCCAGCTCCCTCAGTCTCACCTCCTGGGGCAAGTGTTCCAGACTCACTGCCCTGGGGGCCCTCTCCTGAGCTCCCTCCAGTTTGTTCATGTCTTTCTTGCATTGGGGGCCCAAAACTGGATGCAATACTCTAGGGGAGATCTTACAAGCGTTCCACAGAAGAAATAATTCGCTTCTTCGATCTATTGAATGTACTTCTGTTGATATAACCAAGGACTCTGTTAGACTCCAGTGTTTGGCCCGAAAGCCACCAGAATACCCTGGTCCTATCCAGAAGAGCTGCTCCCTGTCCTAGCCCATATTACTGCAGGGAGTCAGCTTGTGCCAAGTATAGGGCTCTGTATTCATCCTGGTTGAACTTCATAAGGCTCCTGTTGGCCCATTCTTAGTGCTGATCTGGGGGTCTGTGGATGGCTGCCCTGTCCTCAGGCATATTGACAGGTCCCACCAGTCAGGCTTCTTTACCAGACTCACTGAGGGTGCACTCTGTCACGTTTTCCAGATCACTGATAAATGTGTTAAACGGCACCAATAGGTCCTAGGACAGGCCCCTGAGGAACTTCACTTGTAACCAGTCTCCAGGTGGAGCATGAACCATTAACCAATACTCTCTGGGCCCAACCATGCAACCAGTTTTTAAAATGTTGAGTAGTCTGCTCAATCACTGCTACTATAATTCCTATTCTATTCAAGAAACCACCTCCCTCTGTGATTTCAAGACTCCATAGCAGATCTGAATAACAAAAATTAAGGTTTGCTTCTAATTTTTACTGCTAGTGACATCCCATAAAAAACACAGCTGTACTGTTGGAGTCTGGTAACATTCTCCCTTCAGCAGCAGATCTATTCACCAACCTTTCTTTGCTTTGACTTCTCATGCATGTAGCTCAGTGATGCATCTTTTTTTTTCATAAATAAAGACATTTTAAAACTTTATTGTGGTCTTTCTTACTGCCTCTTAACTTCATTATGTTGACTTGCTGCCCCTTGGCTGTGCTGGTACTACTCTTGGTGGGACTGAGCAAACGGTAAGATGAAGATGGGACCTGGAGGGAAGGTGGGACAGAAAGGTGGAAAAATGTGAAACTGGCATTCCACAAGATACCACTGAATACTATACACTAGATTTACTCCTGGTTTACTTGAAACAAAACCAGACAAACTAACACAGTGTCTGTAAGGTGATTATCAGCTCCCAGGACTGTTTCCGAAATCTTGCCTGGCAACGGTAACAGTAAATATGAAACTCCAGCCTGAATTCTTCTGTTCCATGTAGCATCCCTCCAAGTGGCGTTCAAGTCAGGATGAAGTACAAACACTGCAAAGCCTTGCAGGTTTGAGCTAATTTTCACAGAAAACTCCCCATGTCAAATGTTATTCAAGTTTCTGAACAAGACATTGAATAATGAAGCTGGTAAACACACACAAAAAAAGCATTACATCATCCCAACACTCTCATTTGTTCAACTCTCTCTGAGGGAACATTTGTGTTTTTGTCAATAGTAAGGGTGCCATGGCTCACAGGAGGGACAGAAGCTGTTTTCACAGCAGCCAGCAACTAAGGTTCATTTCTACTCTTCAGAAATGCCCTTTCAGTTCCTGATGGCAATGACATGCCAAAGGAGCTCAGCAGGCATTTTTGGAGACTGTCACTGGTGTTCTAGGAATGTTGGAGCATTTCCTTTCTGTGAAATGCCTCTTTCCATTTCTTGAAACCGCTAAAGCATCTCTGCCAGCAATGATTTACACAAGAGCTCATAAAGTTATTCAGAGTTGCAAATCACTTTCCATCCCATTGGACCAAATCGGACCCAGGGGAAATGATCATATACTGTGGATATGCTTTGTGGAGAAAAGTCTAAGGCAGAGAGATATTACACTATTTTCTCAAGCAATTTGTTCCCCTATATCCCTACAACATTTTCAGCTGAAGGGCTCTTGGGCTTGAAGTTTTAAGAAGCAAGGGTTGTCTACCTGAATGGCTCTTTCAGATGACTCAGATGGACACTCTTAAGTATGGACTTTTCTTTTATTTGTATACACATTCTTCATCAAAACCAAAATGTAACTTTGATTATTGTGGGTTAGTGAAACAGTGGTGATCTTTTTTAAAAACAGTTAGGGGAGCCAAGGTTCATCTGACAAATTCAGAGACCTCAACAGTTGTTCCTTTGTCATGAGCACATGCATTTGTGGCCAGAAGGGTTTATTCATGGCCTGAATCTAAAGTTTGTTGTGAGACCTGTTGCAATGGTAAAACATGGCAGTGAAGGGACTCCCAAGTAATAAAAGGATCAGAATTGGAGGTGAAGATAAGTTATATTGAGATGTGTGTGGATAGACTTTCTTTCGATACAAAAACATGCATAGTTTTCCTTACAATAATTCATAGGCTGTAATGAGAAATTCAATCATTTTGTAGTGACATGGAAATGTACTGCTTTATGCAACAAAGAGAATTCCATTTTGTGTGTCCAAGGAGCTGCTGAATACCTTTTGTGCACTATTCCAAATGCTAGAGATAGAAACAGAAATATCACACCAAAAATGTGTGCAAAGGGAACTTTGCTCAGTCATAGCCACAGGGTTACACAGACTACACTTGCACAGTCAATCTACTTGACAAGAGCCAGGTATCTCTACTGTAGATAAGCCATTATCTTCCTTAACACTTAAATCCATGATCCCATCAGAGGAGAGGAGAGGAGAGGAGAGGAGAGGAGAGGAGAGGAGAGGAGAGGAGGCAAAATCTGGTTTCATGCCACCAATCTGACAACTCAGAGAATGCACGTTAACATTACATGCCATCCAGCATTACATACACATTAATATTAACATCCTATCTACCTTTTATTGCACAACCATGGTAAGAATTAGAACGTGGGGCTTGTTACATATTGTAGAGTGAACAGAGAAAAGAGTGATTTGGAAAGAAACAAGGGAGTGTTTCAGATAATTCAGATTCCTAAAAAAAAAAGTAATAAGGAACAATATACTGCTCAATTGTACCAGTAAGTATTGCTGTGGAGGCTGACATCTCTGTATCACACACGTAAGTACTACAAGAAGCAATTATAAAGAGCTAGGAAAGTGCTTCCAGATATAACAATAGTTTATTAAAGTCCATCTGGTGGGAAGCCAGAAAGAGGGAGTGTAAGTATGTGCCTAGAGAAAGTGATTAAAACATAAACAGGATGTGATGGAGGAGGTGAATAATCTAAAAGAATCACAGTAATGCAGATTCATTAGTTAGCTTTTCTGATACAGCAGCTATATTTTGCTAACTGCCAGCTGCTGTATCCCTTCCCAGCCCAAACATACCCCTGATATTTAACTGCAAGGCTTGTAAAGTGTAATTAGTGTTTGTTAACTGAATCACACAGAGGGGAACAAATTAGAAATCTAAGGTCTCAGTGTCCGCCCCACTGAGGATAGGTTGTCACCAACACCTGACAGCATGGACTATACTCCCACATCAGGTGGTGCATGTATGGCTATATAGCTCTATAGATCCTTTCCCCTACTTCCCTCATATAGACTGAGGCAACATGCACCAGATCATCCTGAAGAAGCCTGAAATGCCCAAGCACACCTGCAATAACACCTGACTCTTCCAAATTCTCAAACAGGGTAACATGGTGCATAAACTGCTACCTGTTATGGCTAGGTAAGCTATGCTATCGCTGCCCATTGGTGACAAAGAGGAATCTTCATGGTTCACCCAAACAGCCTTCAGAGATTCACATTAGCATTAATCATCACCATTTTTGCAGCTTTTGTTATCTAACACACACTAGCCCCAACACATGTTTTTTCTTGAGTATTCTCATTCTCATCTGTGCTACCCCTTATACATAAAATGAGCCTTCCCCTTCTTCCACTCCCCCAATATTCAATGGATGTCTTGGGTGTTCTTGGAACTCTCTATAGGTTTCATTTCTTTCCCCACTAGCCTTTAGCCTAGAGAATATAAGATTGAGAAGGGATCTTATCTATGTTTATAAATATCTGAGGTGTGGGTGTCAAGAGGATGGGGATGGTCTCCTTTCAGTGGTGCCCAGAGACAGGAAAAGGGGCAATGGGCATAAACTGGAACACAGGCAGTTCCACCTCAACATCAGGAAAAACTTCTTTGCTGTGAGTGTGACAGCACTGGAACAGGCTACCCAGAGAGGTTGTGGACTCTCCTTCTCAGGAGACTTCCAAAATCCACCCGGGTGTGTTCCTGTGTAACCTGCCCTAGGTGAACGTGCTTGGTCAAGGGGGTTGGACTAGCTGATCTCTAGAGGTCCCTTCCAACCCCTCCCACTCTGCGATTCTCTGTTTATGTGAACTGTCTCGTGGAACCACTAAAGAATAATCCTCATCACCCATGCTCACATGCCCAGAACCGTGGTTTTGTGCATTTAAGCCCTGCTTTAGACTCTTACTCAGTTCTCAGCCACCATCTACATGGAAAAAAATATTTAATCTGCCTCTCCTTTCCCTCCTTCCACAGGTAGGATTATTCTATAAGTTCTCAGAAAAATCTCAGCTATCTTCAATTAAACTTAAACCTATCACCATGGCCACATCTTGTTGCTGAAGGAGATGTCAAGGCTTAATGGAGATGGATGCCCTCATCTCGCCCCTTCTCCTGTGTTCTGCTGTTGTACATTTTGTCAAAATCCATCTCTCTTTTAGCTTTATGGTGTCCCAGTGATGCTGCTTTGGCATTTTTATCATCCTGGCTGGGATCTGCACCTGTATCCTTTCTTGCTTTAGAGAGACAGATGCAGGGAAAATGGTTTCCATAGCACAGTGCTTACATTTATGTTTAGGTTGCTTATAACAGCAGCAGCAAACACCTATCACTGGCACTGTAAAGTGAGCGTGCTGCCTCAGATGAAATGTTGAAAGATTTTCTGGAACTCAGTAAGTCCACTACAATAACACTAAACTATTTCAGTAATTAAAAGCTTTTCCAGAGAGGAAAGACTATGCAAAATGTCTTCTAAGAAATTAGCTTGCATTCTTTTCCACTTTGATTCAGATGAGTGTGTCCAAAATAAAGATATAAAAAGTGGACATAGAAGGGTAGATGAGTAAAGTCAAGAAAAAGTGACAGCTAATGGATCAGTTCTGCACTGACCATTCACAAGTAATCATTATTACTCATTTTGAAAAACTGATCTTCCAGGTTCAGTTCCAAAGCTATAAATCTGATTTTCTCTTTAAGGATTGCTGAAAACCACAGTTTGTCTTGGCCAATAAAATGGTAACACACCTACCCTGAGATGGAAATGTGGTGAAGTCAAAGAAATTTTACTTCTAACATGAGGTAAGCTCACCAAGGTAGGCCTCAGGCAGCAGCGTACTGCTGATCTTCTTGTAGTAAGTCACTTTACTGTGCTTTTATACCATAGTAGTTCACACATGTTAGTAATCATATCAAAAAAAAAAAAAAAAAATAAAAAGATGAGGGAAAAAAATTATTTATTGGAACTCCAAGGAAGAGCATCACAAATGGATTCTTGCTTTACTTGCTGGTGGTTTTCCACTGTTCCTTGCCTCTGTTAATATATTATCCTTCCATGGGCTACCAGAGTGTATCCAGGGAGCTGCATGTGCCTAGATCTACCCCAGCAGTCCAGTAGCACTAAAACTGTTAATAACACATTCCTTTTTTTCCATGTTTCTGAATGACCTGTGATGTTTGGCAACTCCGTATTCACAATTCACAAAAAAAAAAAAAAAAAAATCTTTCCAAGGAAAAGTTATTCCCTTCTTCTTGCTTCATAACACATCTCAGATTTTATCATGCTTCTTCTCCAGAGTTTTCTGTGGGTGTGGGAAGGGTGGGAAAGTCTGTCTGAATGCCTTAAGTTTGATGAGAGATCGTTATGGCATGCCAAGATTTTGCAAGGGTGAAAATATTCCAGAAAGTCATTATTTATCAATTCCCAAGGAAATTAGCTCACAGAATACAAAAATAAACCTTAAGTAAATCCAAGTAAACAAAGTAATAAATGCCAAGGGGCACGTCATTTTGCTTTTATTTTCTATTTCTGCTACACCAATACATTAACCATCATCAGTTCTTGTCCTCTGTCCCCTGTGAACCCGGAACTGTACAGGTTGCTCTGAAAGACCTCAAATCTGAACTGTCAACATGAAGCCTAACAGCTCCTACAGCTGTTTCTCGAACAGTTGGAAGTCATCTCTCCTTTTCATCCTTGTGTTACTGCAGTTCCACATGAACTTGGTGTTCCCTTGTGTTTTACAATTTAAAATTTCACTCACGGTTTCATTACGATGCTGAAGCAGGGAGATTCTTACAGATTTTTATTCAAAGCTCCTTTGAGGATTATTTTGGGTTCATTAAAAGGGTGTTTCTTTCTTTATTTGAAGGTTCTGACTCAAGTTCACGGAGCAAATAGCTGAGGCACTTAAATCTGACACTTTGTACTTCTTATTGCCAAGTCCAGGTAACATTTCCACAAAAGAGTCCACAGTACTGGACATGTACGTTTGCTACAAGTGCCACTCAGATGCTCAATTTCATCCTCTGGTCTGTTTTCATCAGCAGTTTAAACTAATTCTCCTGAATGTGAATTATTGCACCTCCTGCATGGTCTCCACTGGTTCTGCTCTGAGAAACTGGGAAGTGTAACACTGGAAAACACCTCAGAAAAAAATGCTAGAAATCATTCTTCATGTTGGTAGCAGGGCTGGAAGATCCAGAGCACAGGGGGTTTTTTGCCTTGCCTTACAGCATGTCCCAGCCTAGCCATCCTTGCATCATGGTCTTACACTGATAAAACTGCCTCCCTGCCTGCCACGGTATGCAATTTACAGCTTCCTCTTGCCATGGACTTGGTTAAGTTAGGGAAAAACTCACTGTATTTGTTTTACAAGAAAGTAAAAACAGAAGGGCCAAGAAACTGTGAGTTGTTTATTAACATGTTCTCAAGGCAATCCCCGAGTGGGAATTCAGATGGACAGAGATGTCCATACAGCCTCTTGCTAAACTGCAGGCTGTGAGATGAGTGGGCAAGGATGTCTTGCCTCCATGTATGGAGAGCCCCAGCGGGGACAGTAATCATGGTGCAGAGGACCAGTTGAGCCCTTCCTGCAGGACAGAACCCTCCAGGATGCTGCTGCCTCCAGCAGGAACGGCACATCCGAACGGAGATGCAGCAGGAGGCAGGACGGGCAGCAGCACCTGAGGTGCTGTTGGATTAGAGGCTGAAATTTGCTGCTGCATTACAGGAGACTGCCACAGACAATACCCTGCTTTCCTCCTTTTCCCAAGAGGTTAAAAATTCATCTGATGCCTGTTCCCTGTGATTCACCCATTGAAATGTCTTTGTTGATTCACAGGAGAGAGAAGCAAGATCACTAGACGAGGGATTGCTCAATGGGGAAAAAAAATTGCACCCAGGGGAACTGAAGCTGGAAGAGAGGATGGCACTGTCACTCTTCTATCCTTTCTGCAGAGCTTTGTCCTGTCAAATTTTAAAGACTATAAAAGAGAAATGCCTGCTGTGGGAAAAAGGATGTAAGCCAGTTACACTTCTCCACCTTGATCACATACCGTACATGGGCGGATAGATGCTTAAAAGCAATAGTGACAACTTCTTGTTAATAAGGCTCATATCCCTTAAATATCCCTGAAGTGGGTAATTTATGAAGGTATAGAAACAGGGAGCCAAGAAGCTTTTTATTTTCTGTACTATAATGAGCTATCTGGGCTATGTGGTTAGCTATATGTTAGCAGCACTATCCATAGAATTTCATTGAATATAATAGAATGGCTTAGGTTGGAAGGGACCCTAGAGATCATCTAATCCAACCTCCCTGCCATGGGCAACTAGACTAGGTTGCTCAAGGCCTCATCCAGCCTGGCCTTAAACACCTCCAGGAAGGAAGGACCCACAACCTCTCTGGACAATCTATTCCAGAGTCTTGCCACCCTGGTACTGAAGAACTTCTTTCTAAGATCCAGTCTAAACCTATTCTCCTTCAGTTTAAAACCATTTCCCCTTGTCCTGTTGCTGCACACTCTTGTGGAAAGTCCCTCTTCAGCCTTCCTGTAAGTTCCCTTCAGGTATTGGAAGGCAGATATAAGGTCCCCCCGGAGTCTTCTCTTCTCCAGGCTGAACAACCCCAACTCCCTCAGCCTGTCCTCATACCAGAGATACTGCAGCCCCTGGATCATCTTTGTGGCCCTCCTATGGACTCACTATAACAGGTCTAATCAGGATCTGTCAGGGTTGGAAGGG
>NW_008625745.1:0-228 GCF_000691845.1 Merops nubicus | reverse complement strand
CACTTCCGGGAAACGCCCACTTCCGGGGAACGCCCACTTCCGGGTTAGGCTCCATCCATCTAATGCCCACTTCCGGGAAATGCCCACTTCTGGGGAACACCCACTTCCGGGTTAATCCCCTTTCCATCAAACCCCCACTTCCGGGAAACGCCCACTTCCGGGATATGTCCACTTCCGGGATGCACCCCTTTCCACCCGGCACCCACTTCCGGGAAAAGCCCACTTCCG
>NW_008625744.1:0-2313 GCF_000691845.1 Merops nubicus | reverse complement strand
AGGCACCGCGTTCCCATGGGCGCCCGCATTTCAGTGGCCATATATTTTTATTGTACCTTTGTGTCGAGGAAATTGTGCCTTTTGGAAACGATTTTTTTCTATGTGCTCTCCCGTCACTTGTTCCAGCGGTCCGAGCTGTGAGGCTCAGCAGCGGTCCCGGGGCTGCAAGCGCCTCTGGCATTCGTACACTTTATTTGACACCTCAGATACGCTTTCTCGGGTCCTAATAAAGCAATACCAACATTTTATTTTATTTTTTTTTTTTTTTAAGAAAGGAAAGAAAAAAGGGCACCAAAAAGCCACACTTGCAGTACTGAAGAGGTTCGCATATGCTAACAGATGCACCATTTGATCAAGTTTCAATTATTTATAACAGATAATATTTGAGTAACAGATGTAAAATAAATATCGGAAAGCATGAGTCTAAAAGCACGCACTATATAATTTTAAAGGAAATACATTCTCTGTTTGGTAGAATACAAATGTGGTGTATGTTTGTTTTCTAATGAATGATGTACAGTGGATACAGTATTTTGGTCTTGGTTCCAGTTTGTCATGCGATTTTTTTTAAAAAAAATAAAGTTACTGACAAACTACTGTTTGTCTAGTTGTTCACGGCAGTGCCGTCAGCAGGATCTCGTGTTTCTCCATAACTCTTCTGATGACAGAGAGCTCTGCCCAGTTCCCCCTGTGTTCAGCATTTTGGGTCAAGTTCTAAAGAATTTGTCCCTGAGTATTTCCTTGGTATTTTCGTTCTTTCACTCAGCAAAACAAACCAGCAAAACCCAAACCAAATCGAGTCCATTCTTCCCCATGGACTTTTGGAAAACAGTTGTTTCCCCCCCAGGGACAGCACAGAGATGTTAAACGGTGAACATTTTTAGTCTGCTTTATCTCCTTGTGTTCTGTCAAACATGTTCCTTTTGCAGGCACTCGTCTTTAGAATCATTGCTACTTTTATCTGAGGGGAAAATCTCCTCATAGTATTGGTAAGAAAAACTTGAAATGCGTTCAACTTAAAAAAGACTGCCAGAAAAAATATCTGTTTCCCCCGGAAAATCCTCTAGGTCACCCCGCAAAATGCTGCAGCTCTGCCGACAGTGACCCACCAGCTCTACGGGTCCGAGCTGGTGCTTTCCGTGGGAGCTTGCACCCGGGCAGGCAGGGGATGCAGGAGGGAGCCCCGCTCCTTCATTCTGCGCAGCTCGCAACTCTGAAGCCGATGTTAAATCTGTTCGATTGATGCGGGAAGTTGCAAGGCTGTGAGTTTCCAGGATTGGGTCCTATTTCGGTCCAGGTTGTAGGTGACGCGACGTAAAATACAAACAAATTACTTCCAGCATCTGAAAGAATCTCAGATACAAAGCTGACAGAATCTCACATACAAAACGGATCCTCCGTTTAAGGCTGAACGTGCTTGACAGTGATCGGAAATGCGAGTTCAAATGCTAGGCTTGGATTTCCTTTAAAGGTTTGATTTCGATTCAAAGGCTGTAGGAATAAGGATTTTCCCCCACACTTTTTTTTTTTTTTTTTTTTGATCCCACTTACTCGTTTCGTTATTACCCCAGGATGCAAGTTGTGTTTTTGTCATGAAAGTCAATGGAACAGGTCTCTCCTGTGCAGAGCGGGAACTCGTTCATCTGCCGGTCGAGTCGAAAATCCCGTTGTCATTTACAGCACCGGCAGCTGAACCCAGAGTTTAACCGGCCATTTCTTTGCTTCAACATTTATCTGTTGCCTTCCCAAAGCAAGGCACTCACCACGGAGCTGCTGCCGGGGAGAGACGCTTCAGACGCGCTGTGAGTCGTGGAAAGGATAGAATAACAAAACTCTGATCCGAGAATTGTTTACATGTCAGTGGAGTTTGTGTCTTTAATAGAAATGTCCCATGAGATCGTAATACTTAGTCTACCTTTACAAAAAAAAAACCGTATTCCAGGTAGTTAAATTTGTATGAATTAACGGTCTGTATGTCTAAAAACTAAAGTAGTCTTTGAGTTAAGAATCAAAACCCGAAGCGAACTAAATAAAACCAATGGCAAACAACCAAAGCCTAGACAAAAAACCCCAAAAACAAACAAACAAACAAACAAACAAACAAACAAACAAAACCAAACCCAAAACCAAACTCCAAGCAAACAAATCCCCACGTTTTTTTTTTTTTTTTTAATAATTTTTTTCCCCCGTTATTGTTTCAGTGCTACAGAGCGGCTACACCGAACTGCAAAACGCAGGGGGAAATAACACGGGGAGATTCTGACATATTTAATTTTTAGGCCCCCATCCCTTGCGACATCCCTAGCGGAGGCG
>NW_008625743.1:0-795 GCF_000691845.1 Merops nubicus | reverse complement strand
GCCCGTCCTTTGGAGCCCCCCTGCCCGTGTCCCGGACTCACGTCGCCAGCACCGGCCCCTCTGGTACCACCGGAGAAAGGTGTAGCCAAAAAGCAACAGGATCAGCAAGCCCAGCACGGCACACAAGACAACCCTGAGCATGTTGATGGGCTCTTGCCCTGTAAAGCAGAAGGAGACGGGGCTCTGCAGACAAATGCCTCCAGGACGCTGGGGGTTATGAGCATCCCCCGGGGGGCACAGGATAGCTGTGGGGGCTGGGGTACATCCCTCCACACTGCACTGTCCCCATGGCATGCAGGGACCGTGCACTGTGTTCAGCCTGTGGCATGGGGACTTTTGCTACCCAAAAGCCCTGTGCTGGAGACTTGTGATCTTGGTGACACAGACACCACCTCTGCTGTCCCCAGGTGAGCTGACCGGTGGGATGCTGACCTGGGAGTCCAGAGGGGACTGTGGGCAACCCACTGCCAGCAGCCTAAATGTGAAGAGAATGGCTGTGAACAAGCAGGATCCCCTGCTATTCCTCACCCAGACCCCAGGCAACTTTCAGGTGTACCTGGTGCCCATCACACTGTGCTGGGGTGGGGAGCTGGCCACCCTGACAGTGTCTGTGTTCTTTTTTTAGCTGCACAGGGAGCTGTTGGTGATCAACAAGGTTTAGCCGTGCCGTTGAGCTGTAGTTTTGGCAGAAAAAGGGCAGGCAGAGCAGGGAGGCAGCAGAGCGCGGCTGGGGCTGAGGGGATGCTGGCTGCACCTCCCACAGCCGGGCTGTGCTGCAGCTCCGCTGCATCGTGC
>NW_008625742.1:510-729 GCF_000691845.1 Merops nubicus | reverse complement strand
GCCGCCGGGAGGGACTCTGGGCAGCCCTCAGCCCGAGGGAACCGTCAGCCACGGAACTGCTCGAACTCCTTGCGCAGCCAGAGCGAGTCCTGGTAGAAGAGGGGGTCGCCCAAGTGCACTGCAGTCCTCTTGTAGAAGTAACCGTAGAGCATGGCCACTGCAGGGGGGGGAAAAGGGGTGAGGACGGACCCCCACTTTTGCCCCAAAAGGCTCCTCGAA
>NW_008625742.1:0-219 GCF_000691845.1 Merops nubicus | reverse complement strand
TCACCCCCCCCGTGCCGCTGGGGGCACCCCCCCGTGTTCCGGGGCTCCCTCTGCCCGCCGTGCTGCTAGGGGTGATGCTGCGGGCCTGGGGGTGGGGGGAGAGCAGCCCCCAACCCCAAAAGTTAAGCAGCTCAGGGGATTTAGCCAGTGAGTCGGGACCTATTCTAGCTTCAGACTCCAGATCCCTGCAAATCCCCCGTCAATCCCCTGCCCGGATGG
>NW_008625741.1:5610-6084 GCF_000691845.1 Merops nubicus | reverse complement strand
ACACACCTTGGGTTTAACCCTGCCAGCTCTCAGGACCCCCCCAACCCCAGCTCTGTGCCAGCCCAGCAGCTTTCCCAAGGCGACACCAACAGGCCACGCACCCGCTGCTCAAGGGCTCTGAAAAATCTGCTGTAAAGCAACCTGGCCAGGAAGAAACCACCCAGCAGGCTTGTCCTGCTCTTCACCTTCAGAGTTGTCTTCAGAAAGGCCAAAAAGCCAAAAAAAACCAGGCCAGAAAACCCAAAAGGAGTTTGCCAGCCACCTGCAGCCCAGCCCCCTCCCTCCACGCCCACCCCAGCAGCCTGGAGGTGAAGGAAAGAGGAGAGAAAATCATCTGGCTCTTCAAGATTTGTTTCCTCCTCCCTTTGCACCCCGAGGCAGCAGGACCCCCACGGCCAGCCCAGCTCCACGCTGCTTGTGGGTGGAACCCAGGCGAGCCCAGGTTAGAGAGAGAGCAGGGGCAGATGGAGGGGA
>NW_008625741.1:3636-5449 GCF_000691845.1 Merops nubicus | reverse complement strand
CCTCAGCATCCAAAATTCCTATCTTCTCTCGAGCTTAAATCTCCCTCTTTGAGTTTCAACCCACCCCCCCTTGGCCTGTCCCAACAGTCCCTGCTCTAAAGTCCCTCCCCAGCTTCCTGCCAGACCCCTGGCAGCCCCCAGCAGGTCTCCCAGCTGGAGCCTTCTCCTCTCAGCCTGCCCCAGCCCCAGCACTGCAGGGAGGGTCTCAACTCAAACCTCCAGCTACACCCAAAGGCCTCACCCCCCTCGTGTCTGGCTGCAGGAGAGCAGCTGCTCCACTCACCTCAGCTTTGGCCCAGAAATGATCTTTGTTGACTCTCTTGATTTCGGACATCGCGTTCGTCTTCTGGTAGACAGAGCCCTGGGGAGGCAGAAGGTGACATGGCTGAGGGACAGCCACCTAACAAGCCCATTTTTCCCCCCATTCCTCTGCAAAAATCCATCCCTGGAGCTTTCTCCTGCTGCTGTGGGACCAGCTGGACCCTCTTGGCCATCCTCTGGCAGAGGGCACCCAACCCTACGTGGCCACTGGCCAAAAGGGTCAGTGGAAGGTATTGAGCATGAAGCACCCAAAGAGCCACTTTGTGACAACACAAAACCAGCACAGCCCCACGTCTGGGACTTTTTAGGAGTTGCTACAACCCAACACTTCACCCTAGACCTTGAAAAAATCATTTTCCTGCAGGACATTTCCAGGTAGGCAGGAGGAAGCTGCTGAGATCTTGATTTCACAGCACCTTGCAGCTCTCATTTGCAAGAAGGTCACAGTGCTGCTTGTTCCCAAAGCCTCAGAGAGCTCCAGGCCCTCTGCCAAGGGGAAAAGATGAAGTTTTGTGTCTCCAAAAGCCTGACTAGAACTTGGGGGGGGAAGTGGTCCTCCTTAAAAACCTGGTTGGGAGCATGGAGAGGAGAGTTCAGGATCTTAGAATCCCAGACTGGTTTGGGAAGGGACCTTTCAAGGTCATCTGGTCCAACCCCCCTGCAGGGACACCCCCAGCTAGAGCAGGTTGCTCAGAATGGAATGGTTCCAGGGATGTGAAAACCCAAGATCCATGGAAAATCATTGGTGCTTTCCCAGCCACCTCAAAGCCACTGACCAGAAGGTGATGGTGGATGAAGAACCTGCCCCACTCTGAGCCCCAGAAAGCCCCTCCCTGAACCAACTCACCACAGGAGCTTGAGGACCCGAGTCCTGGAACTTGCTGCTCTCCTTGTGGAAGTTGTAGTTGGCCCCTGAGGCCTTGGCCACCTTCTCCATGATGAGCTCAGGCTCCACGTCCTCCTCTGCACGGGCGTTGATGGTGACGTGAGCCCCCTGAGCAGGCAGAAAGTGGGACAGGCATGAGAGGGTGACCCCCAGAACCCCCCACGCTGCTCTGAGAGGTCCTGTCAGTGCTCCTGGAGCTCCCCAGGGAAGGAAAAGGCCTTGGGGGAGACAGGGAGGTCTCCAGGATAACACTCTGCTGGGGAAGCAGATGTCCCTCGGGGGAGAACCAGGCTCTCCTGGCCACAGTCCTGCCTGCAGGCAGCTCCATGCCACCCTGAAGAGCACCAGCCATGCAGGGCACAGGTTCCTACAACCAAGTTCTAGCCCAGAGCCCACCAACCTGGGGAGGAAGCAAAGAAAGAGGCCCAGACCTTTAGGAAGTTGGCCACGGTGCTGACGTGGTTGGCACAGGCTCCTTTCCTCACATCATTCACCCCTTCCCCTGTCTGCAGAGAGAAACCATCAGAAACTCCATGGAATCACCAGAGCCCAGCCTGGTGGGGCTGGGAGGGACCTCTGGAGATCATCTCAGCCACCCCCTGCTCC
>NW_008625741.1:1689-3605 GCF_000691845.1 Merops nubicus | reverse complement strand
CAGCAGGGTGCCCAGGGTCACAGCCAGGAGGGTTTGGGATCTCTGGGTGAGATTCCAGTGGAGGAGGATGGAGGGGGCAGAGAGGACATGAACTGACCCCAACCCCCCCATTCCCCACCCCCTGAGAAGCTGGGGGGAAAAGGTGGAGCAGAAATGAGGAGGGAAGTTGAGCCTGGGAGGAAGGGAGGGGTGGGGGGAGGTGTTTTTGGATTCCTTCTTCTCATTATCCGACTCTGATTTAATCACTCATCAATTAACTTCCCCAAGTCCAGCCTGCCTTGCCTGTGTCAGTTATTTCTGGGTGTTATTTCTCCCTCTCCACATCTCCTGGTTGTCTTTTCTCTCCCCTGTCCAGCTGAGGAGGGCAGAGAGCTCCTGGGTGGACCCCTGATGTCCAACCAGGGCCAACCCACCACCCAGGGACACCCTGAGCCTCCTGCCCTGGGACAGCAGCCACCCCAGGAGGGCTCCAGAGAGCCCTGGGAGGAGAAGCAGAGATTTGCCCCCCAGCAGGGGAAGGAAAAGGGTCTGTCCCCACTCACCCAGTTGATGAGGACGTATTTGGGCAGGCCAGAGTTGGGGTCCTTCACCCTGCAGAAGGCATACATCACCTTCCCACTGTTGAGCTCCTCCAGCATCTCCTCCAGGCCACCATCTGCCCCCCAAGAGAAAGGAGAGGGGGTGAGAGTGGTGGGAAGGGCTGGGCCCCTCCTGCTGATCATCTCCTGGAGGTTATTCCTGGTGGATCTGGTGTGGTCCTACACCAGGAATGCTTCAGAGCCCTCGTGCTTAGCCCAGTGCTCCTGGGATTACTGGTTTGGGTGGGTGGGAGCCCCTCAGGCTGCTCCCCCCTGTTCCCCTTTCCCAGCAGCCTTCACCACCAGAGCTCCTCTTCCTCACACCTTTGCTCCAAGGAGTGCAAACCCACCCGTGGAGATCCCAGGGCTGCTGTGGGACTCGGGTGATGGCAGAGGGTGGAACTGGAGTTCACTCCATCCCCCAGCACTCTCTGAAGACAGCACCAGCCCAAGCCACGAGCAGCCTGTCTCTGGGCAGAGCTGGGCTCTGAGCTCACAATCCTCAGGGGCAGTCACCAGAGCAGGCAGCTGCAAGTTCTGCCCACAGGTTCCTCCAGGAAACGGCCCCAAGGTCTCCAGCACCACCAGCAAATGAAGATCAGGAAGGTTCTGAGAAGCAGAAGACTTGAGGGTGGCCTTTTAGGACTGCCAGGGGCCTGGCAGAAAGCTGGGGAGGGACTTTGGAGCAGGGGCTGTTGGGCCAGGACAAAGGGGGGATGGGTTGAAGCTCAAAGAGGGAGATTTTGAGGAAAGAGGAGGAAGAAATTGTAGATGCTGAAGGTGGTGAGAGCCTGGCTGAGGTTGCCCAGAGAGGTGGTCGCTGCCCCATCCCTGGAACCATCCCAGGGGAGGTTGGATGGAGCTCTGAGCACCCTGCTCTAGCTGGGGATGACCCTGCTCAGGGCAGGGGGTTGGGTGAGGTGCCCTTGGAAGGTCCCTTCACCCAGAACTGCTCTGACTTTACAAGCAGTGGAGGAACTCGCTCCGCCCATTCCTGTTCCACCTTCTCAGCCTGCTGGGGGCAGGGACAGCTCTGCCCCACCACACAGGAAGCAGAGAAGAAACCCAGAGGCTGCTGCAGGGTTTGGCCACGCCAGGCAACCTTCAGAGGAAGCTCCTGAGCTCCTGCCCTCAAGCTTCAGTCACTGCTGTAAACCCTCTGGGCAGGGGTTGCTCTGAACTCTGAGCTTCCCGTGGTGACAGGAGCAGAGAAGTGGCAGCAGCCCCCCCTGCAGCCTGTCTGCTCCACTCCTCCACGGGGAATTATTGTTATTGTTATCAATACAAGCAGGAGGAATTATAGAATCATGGGATCAGTTTGGGTGGAAGTGACTCTTA
>NW_008625741.1:359-1405 GCF_000691845.1 Merops nubicus | reverse complement strand
GTGCAGAGCCAGAAGGTCTCCCCTGAGCCTCCTTTGCTCCAGGCTCAGCACCCCCAGCTCCCTCAGCTGCTCCTCCCCACACTTGGCCTCTAGACCCTTCCCCAGCAGCTCCGTTGCCCTTCTCTGCCCACGCTCCAGCCCCTCAAGGTCCTGCTGGGAGGGAGGGGCCCAAAACTGCCCCCAAGATTCAAGGTGCAGCCTCCCCAGTGCCCAGCCCAGGGGGACAATCCTGCCCTGCTCCTGCTGGCAAGGACTAAGACACTGAGGAGGATGAGGAGGACCACAGCATCCCTAGAGCTTTGTGCCACAACACTCCCAGAAAAGGAGGGAAAACCCAAAAAACGTCCCTCTCATTCCAGACCCACCCCCTCCAACCACAGCTCCTCCTGCCCCAGTTTGTCTGAGCCCCCCAGAAGTGGAGCTCGAGCTGCTGCTGCCTGTGGTGCCCTGCCAGCATCATTTTCTTCTCCACTGTTAAATATTTATGCTTAGGGCTCTAAATTTGGCTCGGTGGTTTCCAAGCCTGGCATAAAAGTTGAAGGCTGGAGCAGCCGTGGTCAATGTTTAATGAAGGACAGGAAGGGATGGAGCAGCCAGGGCTCTGGCAAAGGGGGGTGGGCACTGAAACCCCTCCAAACCACACGAAAAATCACCCTGGGGGGGAGGTTTAATCTACACCCAACCCCCACCAGCCCTGCTGGACACTGAAGAGCTGCCTGGAACCTTCTCCCCTGGTTGCTCAGAGCTTTTTTGGGGGGTTGGGAGAAATACCTGGAGGAGGTGGCTGAGGAGGGAGGGCAGCTGAGGGCCCGGGAGAGGAGGAACTGGCTGGGCTGGGCTGTGTTCTGCCAGCTGCAGGTCGAGTGAGAAACATTTTGAAGGTGGGTAGAAAAGGGAAAGAAGTGCCAGGAAGTGGGGGGGACCAAGAGGAAGAGGAGCAGCTCAGCAGGACCAAGCTGGAATCACCAGCCTAGGAAAGCTCCCAGATATCCTGCAGTCCCCTCCTTCCCCCCACGCTGCAGCCAGAGAGTTAAAACAGCCCAGGA
>NW_008625741.1:0-293 GCF_000691845.1 Merops nubicus | reverse complement strand
GCCCCCCCTCCCCCCCCCCGCCCCCCTCGCGTAGCCAGCCACACGCAGGTCGTTGCTGTTGCCCTCATAGGTGAACAGAGCCCTAAAAGGCAGCCAGAGAAAGGGGGGTGTCGCTGGGAGATGCACCCCAAACCTTGCACTCTGGCAGGGCTTCCTCTGAGGGGACCCCTGAAATCACCTCTGCCCTTGCAGCACCCACCCAGGTAACCCCCTGGTCTCCCCAGAGCCCCCACACCACACACACCTCCTGCTGACATCCCTGATCCCCCCTGTACCCCCCACATCCCCCCCTG
>NW_008625740.1:0-249 GCF_000691845.1 Merops nubicus | reverse complement strand
AGCTCTGCCACGGGTGACGAGGGGGAACGCTGGGCACCCCTGGGGCTGTGGCCAAAGGAAGCAGGGCTAGGTGTCCCTGTACCTGCCATGCAGGGACCTGCCTCCATCACCCCCAAAGGCCGGGGACACTGTCCCCCTCCTTTTCCCTCTGGGTGCCAACCCCACCTCCAGGCTCTCCCTGCTTCACGCAGCCCAGGGCCAGGACAAATCTCTCGCTGCCACCACAGTTCTCCCAGGGGTCCTGGAGCA
>NW_008625739.1:602-873 GCF_000691845.1 Merops nubicus | reverse complement strand
CCCCCTCAATCTCCGCAGTTAATTAACCTCTCCCTCATTAATTAACCGCCCCACATTCAGTAACTCCTCCCCATTAATTAATTCCTCCCCCATGCATTAATCCCCTCCTCCATTAATTAGCTCCTCCTCATAATTATCCCCCCTCCCTCATTAATTATTCCCCTCTCCAATGAATTAACCACCCTGCCATTAATTAACCTTCTCCCTCCATAATTAACCCCTCCCCACGTAATGAACCCCCGCTTCCCTTCATTACCACCCCTCCTCCCCC
>NW_008625739.1:0-218 GCF_000691845.1 Merops nubicus | reverse complement strand
ATAAACTCGATGGTTGATTTGGGGGGCTCCGTGTGCTCGGGGGGCCCCCAATTGGGGGGGGTCTTAATTGGGGGGTGTCCTTAATTGGGGGGTGTCCTTAATTAGTGAGAGTTCTTTAATTTGGGGGGGTCTTAATTGGGAGGCATCCCTAATTGAAAGGGGGAGTGTCATTAACTCGGGGGGGGTTTAATTAGGGGCAGTCCCGTGATTCATGGGGG
>NW_008625738.1:1514-2192 GCF_000691845.1 Merops nubicus | reverse complement strand
CCTTCCCCAGCAGCTTCATTACCCTTCCTTGGATGTGTCTCAGGCTCTTGCAGAGCTTGGCAGCATCTGGGCTTGGCTCTGGGCTTCGTTTCCCCAGTGCAGGGTCTGCTCTGTGGCCCCATTCCCTCTGCCAGGGTGCTCAGTGCTGGGTGCTGTGCAGGAGGTGTCACAGCCCCTCACTCAGGGTGTTCCCATCCCCGAGTTGCTCCTGCCCCACGTGGGGATGAGCTCATGGGGCTCCTCCTGCCCCAGCAGTGGTCCTGGGCTGGGCAGCTGGGCAGTTCTCTCTTCAGGGGCCTCTCTGCTGTAGCCCCCAGCCAGCCTTTCGTGCCCGGTTTGCTGCAGATGTTTTGAGCTCCATTCAGTGCTCTGGAGCTACAGAGCTCCTGGGGGTCCCGCTGGTGGTCCCGGGTGGGGGTTCTGGTGTCTGGGGGGTGCCCAGCAGCAGGGCTGGGCGTTGCTGCCTGTCCCACCCAGCTGATGGGGCCGTGCTCCCTGCCAGGGCCCTGAACAAGTGCAGCGTGGAGGTGTACAAGAAGGTGGGGATGCTGTACCCCGAGATGAGCGTCCACGAGCGCTCCCTGGACTTCCTGATCGAGCTGCTGCACAAGGACCAGCTGGACGAGACGGTCAACGTGGAGCCACTGACCAAAGCCATCAAGTACTACCATGTGTGCC
>NW_008625738.1:321-1367 GCF_000691845.1 Merops nubicus | reverse complement strand
CTGCCCTCCGGCACGGTGCCCACGTGGCACCCTGGGGCCTGGGAAGGAGCCCGCGGGCAGCACTGCCCAGGGGTGTTCCCAGCTCCAGGGGCTGTGGCACCTGGGGGGACACAGGCAGGGGGCACCTGGCTCTTCTCTCCTGCCTTGGGGGTCTCTGAGCTGCGGGCCGGTGGGCTGAGCCTTTAAGAGCCAGCAGCTCCTTCATTAGGGCTCTGGTGGGGGCCACCACGAGGGTTCTCACTTCTGATCAAACCTGAGGCCAACCCCTCAGTGTCTGGGGGTCGTGGTTCTGCCTTTGCCCCTCTGGCTGCTCCTCCTGCCCTGTGGGAGTGCCCGAGGGTGCTGATCTCTGCCTGTCTCTCTCCACCCAGCACCTGTACAGCATCCACCTGGCTGACCAGGCTGAGGACTGCACCATGCAGCTGGCTGACCACATCAAGGTGAGGGGGCACTGACCGGGCTCCTCCCTTCGGCCGGGGCTCCTCCCTGTGCCCTTCCTGCTCCCGGGAGTGGAGGAGCCTCTGCTGCCCCCCGGCCCCTGCAGCCACTGCCCCAGCTCCACGGCCTGGGGTGGTGAGGTGATCACCGAGGTGACGAGGGACCCCGGGCCAGGGAAGGGAAGACGTGGGGCCATTCCTGATGCAGATGTCTGGGTAGAAAGAGGAGAGCAGCAAGGAGAGAAGCTGCTGTCTGAGCAGGAGAGTGGTGCTGCCTGAGCTTCCAAGGGAAGCTCCAGTGTCCTGAGCCCATGGAGTAAACCAAACGTTAACTGAATGGCTCACACTGCTCTACGCCTGTAAACCATGGAGGTCTGGCAGGGTGGGGTACAGAGCATCTGTCCTGGAACACCCCAGACCAAACAGAAGCATGGAGTGGTAGAATCGTTTGGGTTGGAAAAAACCTTGGAGCTCCTGGAGTCCAACCATGACCCAGCACTGCCAGGTCCCCACTGACCCACATCAACCTGACCTGGCCCCAGGCTCCTGTCAGGAGCTGTGCAGAGCCAGAAGGTCTCCCCTGAGCCTCCTTTGCTCCAGGCTCAGCAC
>NW_008625738.1:0-280 GCF_000691845.1 Merops nubicus | reverse complement strand
CAGCAGCTCGTTTCCCCTTCTCTGTCCACGCTCCAGCCCCTCCAGGTCCTGCTGGGAGGGAGGGGCCCAAACCTGCCCCCAGGATTGGAGGTTTGGCCTCCCCAGTGCCCAGTGCAGGGGGACAATCCCTGCCCTGCTCCTGCTGGCCACAGCAGTGCAGGTGGAAGGCCCCGTTTGCCCCAGCACAGCCGTGTCCCCGGTGTCCCCGTGCCCGTGCTGAGGGTGCCGTCTCTGCCCGCAGTTCACCCAGAGTGCCCTGGACTGCATGGGGGTGGAGGTG
>NW_008625737.1:0-494 GCF_000691845.1 Merops nubicus | reverse complement strand
CCTGCGCCTAGATGGACACCTCATATTCCCTTGTCTCCTGCAAAGAAAACAGACTGCGAGGGGTTGGACACTCGGCGGTGCGACGGGGTGCCCGGGACAGGGAATCTCCCACCCTGTAAGGCCCAGGGGTGGGGTCCTAGACCCCATAGGGCCCTGGGCATGCATGTCCCAGCCCTTGTCCTGCGCCTAGATGGACACCTCATATTCCCTTGTCTCCTGCAAAGAAAACAGACTGCGAGGGGTTGGACACTCGGCGGTGCGACGGGGTGCCCGGGACAGGGAATCTCCCACCCTGTAAGGCCCAGGGGTGGGGTCCTAGACCCCATAGGGCCCTGGGCATGCATGTCCCAGCCCTTGTGTAGCCTCCGGATAGATGTCTAAGATGATGTGTGGTCCCTGGGTTACGTCCCATGCTGTGCATGGTCCCTGGATTAATGTCTCATGCCATGTGTGGTCCTTGGTTGGGTGTCCCACCCCCTGTGCAGTCCCTGGTT
>NW_008625736.1:0-13577 GCF_000691845.1 Merops nubicus | reverse complement strand
GACAGCCACTCTTTGGGTGCAGCCATTTGCTTATTTTGAAAAGCAAACAAATAGCTTATCAAAATAAAGATTATCTATGCACTACAGTAATTGATGTGAGCTAAAAAAATTGTGACCACATAACAGTACTGCAGACAGCTTTTCTAATTATGTTAAGATAACATCTGCAGATATTTAGCACTGTAAATATTTTGACATTAGGTGTTGAATAAAATTCTCCCTGTTCATATTAATAATGTCCAAAAAAATGGAACTACTCAGATGCTGGAATGCAGTGTTAAAACCTTTGGACATCTGACAAGGGTTTTTTTTGACTGTGTATCGAAAGAGAAGATGAACACTCAGAAATTGTTCAAGTAGTCACAGAGCACTAGTGCCAGAAAGCCCTCAGCAGGCTGCGTATTCTTCCAATAGTGACCACACACTCCAGGAACTTCTCAGAGAATTTGATCAAGGGTGTGTCACAGTTTAGAGTCAGGGCTGCCCCCAGACCTGTAACAGACACTCTGTTAACCCCTCTTCCCCCAGGAAGGGGAAGAGAAAGGGAATGGGAGAGACACTGATTAGAAAAGTAAAACAGCTTTAAAGAAAATACTACTACTAATAATAATAATAGTAATAACAATAACACAGAATATGTACAAATATATAGACAGTTAGTACTGAGCCCAGCTCCCCTGATGGCAACACGTCACCGTCACCCCCGGCTGGGAGCAGCCCCGGGGAAGGGTCCCAGGCTGGGCTCAGCCACAGATGGCACTGGGCACAGGAGCTGGACTCTGGAGCTCAGGTCAGGAGCACAGGGCTGGGATGACAGGCAGGATGGATGGAGTCCTCCTCGGGTGCAGCCGTTGCAGAAGAAGCAAAAGAGGAAGAAGGGGATTGATCCTCCTGATCCTTCAGCTTTCATACTCAATATGATGGGTATGAGGTGAATCTTCATGTCACTCACCCTGTCCCCTCCTCCCTGCAGGTGCAGCCTTTTACTCCCTGCCTCCCTCCGTGTGGGGCACAGGATTTTTAGCAGTGACCTTGGTCTGCATCCCAATCCTTGGCAGCAACTCTTACCATGGAACATAATCACTGCTAGAAGCAGACACTGCCTGTGAAAATAGGCTGCTAACATCAGAGAGTGTGGTTAATGAGAAGAGCTTTAGCTGGAAAGTAAAATCACTGACCAGCATGAGTTGTGTTCTACCCCAAACGAGGACAGGGTGACACACACATCATGCCTGAAGCCAGAGGTTGCTGAATGGTCAGCAGGGTCCTGGGAGTGGATAGGAATTGGGCGATACATTGTAGAGTAGTTTGGGAAACTTCTGGTGGACCTTCTGCCTAATATTGAGGAGACCATCAGAGAGACAAGCAGAAGGAGGTATAGCACATGGAGGGCCATGAGGCATATGCTAGAGAAGAAAATCTCAGGGCAGATCAGTCCAACACCTGTGTGCTCTAGGGACAAACACCATTACTCAGAAAGCTGCTTTCATGCATTGACAGTTCCATCAAGGGGCATCAACAGGCTTTGATGGTTTTCATGAGATATTTTTAAAGGTAATTTTACAGAGTTAATCACATTTTACTACCTACTTACTAATTGCTTTACTAACTACATAATTATTAGGAAATTCAGCTTGCACAGAGGAGGAGAAGGGCAGGCAAGGGCTGAGAGGATGATGCACGATGAGGAAGGCCAGGAGGCTGGGACTGCCCACGATGGGATGATGGTGGGTTAGGGAACAGCGTCGGCCCAGGACAGGAGTCTGCTGAAGACAGCCTTGGCCTGGCGAGTCTGGCATGGCCACGGGCTGTTGAGGGTGGCAGAAGGTGGCTGCTGGGGTGGCTGCTTCTGCAGGCTTTGACAGCCACAGCCTGGAGGTGGGCAGAAGCACACAAATGGCACACTCCTGTTGTCTCCCACCTGGTCACCTGGACAGGACCTAGGAGTAGCACCAAATGCATCTGTACCCCACCTGGTGTACCTCACCTGGACAGAGAGGTCTCAGAGGTCTACAGGGCAGGGAAGAGATCTCAGGCCTCTACTCCATGCTGGTCTTGCATGGAGCTTGGGCAAAGGCAGCAAATAGGGTGGTGTTGTGCTCCCACTGTCCACATGGATGTTGTCTACCTGTCTTCAATAAGCCTTGGACACCGTCTCCCATGGCATTCTGCTGGTCTATAACATGTATTCACATAACTCACTTATACTATCTAATAAACATTAAACTTTGGAATGAGAAGATACTTTCAGAAGCGAGTTTGCTATAGAGAATCAAATGCTGAGCTTTGAGACAACAGTCTCAAAATGACAGCAAAGTCCTATTTCACTAAAAGAATTACTGAGCCAGTCTCTAGTAGAAAGCTACTCATGTGCAAGGATCTGTTGTAGATCCAGACTTGACAGGAAGGTACATCAGGCTGCCACATCTGCAGCACAGACCTGCCCTGCTAACCACCAGCCACCGAGACAACCACCTCTGGGAGGGTTTCACTGTTCAAATGGAAGCCTTGCCTAGGACAGGAGCTGGACTCTGCTGAAGTGGGAAAGCATCACTGTGCGAGGCCCTGGCAGCACCAGGCACAGACAGTGCAATGCCTCTCTCAGCTCCCACTGCCACCTTGCACATTTTCTAAGGGCAAGATGAAAACTGCTCAGTGAGAGCAAAGAGCTCTGCTGCTCACTGGGTGTGACATGACTTGAATCTCTTGCTTCCAATGGTGGCTGCAAAGAAGAGGGAGAAACAAGAAGGAACTGAAGTACTTGACAAAAGGAAAAAAACCCTCACACAATCTCAACTCCTGACGAGAACTACTCTGATACTATGAGAAATGTTACTCCATAATCTTCACACTGTATTTCCACTTAGATTGACAGTTCTAGGTTTAACAGCTCACAGGGGAGCTAACCAAGGCCTGGAGAAGTGAAGTCCCATCAAAAGCACCTTGAATACCTTTCTTTCTAGAACACTGTAATGGGCTTTCAAACTTCCAGGTCTCTAGTTTTGATGTTCACTCTCATGGCCACATCAAGTTTTGTAACATAATCGCATGTGCTAGTTCAAGCTTTTCCTGGCAGTGTTGTTTGGCATCTCTCCTCAAGAGAGGAAAGATCAAGAAGCTTTGTGAACATCACTAAAAAAGGAGAGGGGTTTTGAGCTCTATCATATTGAAAGGAAAGCCTTCATTTTCTTATGCTGCTATGAAAATTGTAAACATGTGGGTATCTAAGACATTCGAAAGATATCAGGATGACAAGATGCAAACAATAGTTATTAAAAGGAGATTAAAATATTTCAAGAACTGAATGGATGGGAGAGGGGAAAATTTCTCAAGTTAAACCATTACTTGAACAAGGCTGCTGGAATTTCCTATCCTAATTGTATTCTTACACAACAAAAATAAAAGTTAGCTTGGAAACCCAATGGCACCACTTGAGAAGTGCACAGGCTGCTCCTGGAGCTGCTTCTCACCCAAGCAGCTAAGCTGTCTACCAGCAGTCTGCTTCTGGGGTAAACAGGATACTGGCTACTGTCCCAGATCCAAGCAATACAAACAAACAAGAAAGAAATCTGTTAGATTTGTAAAGTGAAATAAGACCTTGCCTGGCTGGAGAGCTATAGAGCAGTGCTGAGCCCCTGAACTTGCTAGGGACACTTTTCCTCTCCCAAGAGATTGCACTTGCCTTTGAACTTTCAGCCATCTAGAAAAAAGGTGGAGTTGAAACATCAGCATTGGCTTGATGCATGATTCCAATAGCTAAACCACTTCACCTCTGCACTGCCCTCATCCATATGTTCTTTATATCAGCAGTCAGCAGACTGGGTGGCTCAGTGGATTCATTTCCTGTCCTAGACTTGGGCTCCAGTTTAAACAAAACAAAACAAAAAAACCCCTGAAACTGGAAAATACAAGTTAGCATCTATTGACAGTTAAATTCACCAGACTTGCTTGCATCAAGTCTCTTACTCCATCCAAGAAAGCTGAATGAAAATCTTCAGGGAGCCCTGGTACAACTGGTGATTTTTACCCATCTACTCAACCAGCTGGTCTCACTTCTACAAAACCAATAAAGGAATTAGAGGTCCTGCAAATGTTGACACACTTCGGGTGAGGGGAAAGCAATGAAGGGAAGTGGGGAGAGCCTCAAGCAGTGTCAACTTAAAGGAAATAGATGAGAGGAAGCCAAGCCCACCTCAGTAAATTAATAGCCCAGAGAGCAGCAAAAGCTCCACCTCCTTAAAGAGCTGGGCTTCTTTCAGGCCATGATGCTCTTTGTCAACTACAATGCAAGAGCTAAATTCCCAAGATAATTTAAATGGAAGCAATGTGCACCCTTCAGCATTACTGTAGCTGCTCCATCAGAGCACACTGTGCTATGGCAGAAGGGGAATTCTCTCACTAAAGGTGTGTTACAGCATGCCAGTATCCTCAGGAGTCTGTCATGCTTTGGGGCTTGACATCCATGCTGGACTATTCCCTCTGCAGAAGAGAAGCTGACTTGCCATAGAGTACACAGGTCAGGAATAGCTGCACTGCAGCCTCTGGAGGATTGCAAGTCCTTTGATGTTGTTTCCCTGGTTCTCCTTCCTACCATCCTGTCTTCCCTCATAAAACCCTAAAAGCAATAAATTTTAACAGGGCAAGGAAGGCCTCATAAAAAGACAGCTCATAAAAATAATCCATCCTCCAGACAGGCTACAGTGGCTCCCCTAAAGACACTGCTCCAGGAGAGCACAAAAAAGGAGCAAGGAACAATCCTGCTCACTGCAGATGAAAGGAGGAATCAACTGATAGGATCTCTCAAGCACCAAGATGCAAAACCCACCATCAGTCTGAAGAAGGGACCCTGCAGCCACGGCCATGCACACACAACACTCTGTGTGCTTGGGCATTAGCTCCTGACTTACTTTGGCCTCCTCACAAAAATGCATCCTTGCTATTCCAGGGCCATTGGGAATTAATACTTTTTCCTGCACTGAGGGGGAAGCTCAGAGCCATTGTAGCTGCCATCCTGCTGGCACATGGAGAAAAGTGACCGCCAGAGAACCAGAGCTTTCACAACAAAGCCATGAGTTACAAACCATGTAGGCCCCACCTCCCTCACATCCACTTCAGGAGCACCAGCCACACACACAAGTGCAACGAAATATTAAGATGAAGTCTAACTAATACAAAAAAAAAAGGCCAAAAGCATTTTGAGTTCTACCCTGCTAATTCACTGTGGCTCCACAACTGCTGCTGCCTGGGTGCAGTTTGGGTTTCTGCTTTCTCTTGTCTGCTGTTTCCAGGAAGGACAAACACAGATGTGAGCATCTCACCTCTCAGAGGAACTGGGTCTGTAGTAGGGGAGAGTGCAGAAAGGAAAGGGTACAAAAGGCCTTATATGAAGTTGCCAAAAAACCCCCAAATAACTCTTTTCAGCCCCTTTTGCTTACAATTCCAAGTGACACTAACTTTAAGAATTAACATAAGGAGCGAGTAAATACTTCAGTTTTAAAACTGATGCCTTTGGACAGCTGAAGGTTCTGTGCACACCACAGGTGTCAGTACTGCTGCTGGAAAGTAAGTGGCACAACTCTGCTCTACATAAGGGTCTTTTTTTTTTTCACCTTTTCCTCCCCCTTTCTAGACTCCAGGACTGTCAGCAGCGCCAGATGTTTTAGGGAATAAAAAAAACAATCGTCTCATGCATCAAAGGGAGAGCTTTCTACTGGCTTTCTGCTCACACTCCACAGATCATAGTCAAGCCTAAAAAAACCAGTTCCACCTTGAAAACCGACTGCATAAAATTGTCACCTTGTTCCACAGATTTGCTGCTGTGAGATTGCTGCTGACTTTGTCCCAGCCAAGCTGATGTTGCTTTTCCTTCCCGCTGCGCCGTGCAGAGGCAGACCTGTGCTGTGGGAGGGAGCTGCCTCCTCCCCTCTGCACCAGCAGCACCACTAAGCTGTAATGTCTCACACTTGGCCAAACCTCCAGGCACCAGTGGGCTGCACCACAGGCTCCTCAGGTCCCCAGTCACACCCTCAGCCAGAGGAAGCTGCAGCCACTTTGGAAATAAAACAGTCCTTAGCATCCCTCTCCCTTGCAGGGACAGGCAGAATCCAAGCTGCACACACAGCTCCTTTCCCAGGCTTGCTTCCTAACAGGATGCTAAAATGCACAGTTCTCTCTTGAAGACTCCAATTTAGGGTGGTTTTGACTTTTTGTAAGACTTTTCTTGAGCTGCTGGGAAACTATTGTTTCCTCAGCAGTCTCAAGTGAGCTGCTGTTTGCAACCATCATTCTTTGTGACTGTAATGAAACAAAGTCCTAGTTACAGGCTTGCCTGAACTGTGCAATTAGCACCAAGGTATCACAGCACGAAGGAAACAAGGTGCAGCTATGAACAGCAGAGTCCTAGAGATTTTGGACACCCCCAATGACTCCACACCAGGCAGCAGACACAAGCTGTGCTGACTTGATGGAAATGAACAAAAACTCAAGGCTTAGTTTCTGTCCCATCCATAAGCCATAAACACTGATGACACAGATTCAGCAGATGCCTTAGTGCCTAAACCTGAAACTCAGTGGAGAAGCAGGACTTGTGTCAGAGCCCTAAAAGCATCAGTTAAAGCAGAAGACATCAGGAAAGAAAATGCAAAATATGCCCTTTTTCATCCCTCATGATGAGAAAGGGAAGACTTCCCTTCCTTCCAGCTCTGGAAAGAGCCCTCTGTTCTCCTCTGTGTGAAAGATCAGATGCCAAACCCTGAACTGCATTTTCACATGCAGCTTGCAACCTGAACATTGCACCAGTAAGTCAGGGAGAGGGTAGGAGGGAAAACAGAAGGTGCCTAATTTAATTCAAAACTCTGGGAACAAAGATGTTATTTGTGTCTGCAACTCCCAGGCATAAAACTTTTACAATCAGCCATCCAGGGACGAGCTTTCATCAGCTACAGCAACCGACGGTGATGACAGGGAGATGGGGAGAAGAAACACTCTGACACAGAGAAGGCATGTTTTCTGAAGGACTGTGCAGCAGGGACAGCAAGCGTGAGCACATCCATAAACACCTCATCCCCGAGTACCCTTTTCTTCATTTCTTCCCCTCCCTGTCCAGGCTTCTTTGCAGACATCCAGTGTGGTCTGTTTTCTAAGACCACTCTTTGGAGCTTGTGCGTGAACATTCAAATAACGAGAGGGATGAAGAGAGTAAGTGGTTTCTTCCTGTGTTTGAGGGGTGTAGAGCAAATTAAGGAATAAAACCCACCCCAGCCAGTCCTTCCACACATCCACTTGCTGCTCTGCTAAGGAGACACGTGCTGGATAACTCACCCTCCTCACAGTTGCTCCCTGTGAAGCCTGGGCAGCACCTCCACTCCAGCGTGGTCACAGTCCGGTAGGACATTTTGTACGTGGGCCTGATGAGAGTCCTGTAACTAACACAAACAAGAAGTCAGTAAAATGCACTTGACCAACTCAAGGTCAGTGTTTCTACTAAGTCAGCCTGGATACCTCCTCAGAGCACTCAGCCCACCCTAGCTGCAGAAAAAGGAGAGACACAAAAAAACAAAGCAAGGCTTTACCACGGCATGGATGTGATTCAACTGCCTTTATTACGCTCCTTAAACCCTCACAATCTTTTGGCTCTTTCCCACACCTCTCCCCCAGATAACACCAGCATGCTTTGCTGACATATCATTGCTACCAAGTCAATGTAAGTAGTAGAGGTGACAACTCATTGCCCTCACCCTACCTCTCTTTGTGGCTACCTCCAACACTGAACAGGGGCTGGCATTAGCCAGTTTCCGAAACATAACTCTCACAAAAACATTCCTTCCTTGTGTCTTCCCTTCTCCCACCCCCATCACTCAGATCTGAGGTGCACATCAGCATGACAGATACCATCATGACAATTCTACATCAGTGATCTCCATGAAGCCCTCCTTCCAGCTAGTTGACCCATGCCTAAGCCTTCCCTCTCTGAAGGTGGGCTGCACTCTTCCTCACCACTGCAGGTCCTGCAGGACACAGCTGTCAGCTCTGCATACAGCACACATCACTCCCAGGGTCCCAATTAAAGCACAAATCCTGCCATGCTGCACTGGAGACTAGAAGGATACAAGCAGACCTCTGCAAGGCACCAGTGATTCTGAAGTCCACATAAAGCCAGACAGTTGCATAAATGCCAGATTTTCTTTTAAAACAGCAGTCCTTCAAAGCTGGCAAATCAGAGCTTCCCCAAATCAGAGTGCACAGCCAGACAAGTCACTGCTGCTATTCATGAAGCTAAAAGCAAACACAGAAGTCACACTCTACAAGCTCCCCTTAAGGTTCCTACCCGTATTTAACAGCCAAAGGAATTTGGCACACACAGGGAGAGACAGAAGCTTTGGGATTACAGAGTTGCAGGCTGCAGCTTTATGCTTCTCTCTCCAGGCCAGGCCGACACGAGCCCCGAGCACCCGGGTCTCCCTGGGGGAAGAGCCTCCCTCTGCAGAGCCAAGAGCTGCCCTGGGCTCGGCCAGGCACAAGGCCAAATTAGAGGTAGAAATTGCTTGAATCTCATCCAACACCCCTCCAATGGCTTGCTGTGCCAAGCAGGCACAGGTGTCCCTCCAGTCCAACCCTGTGGTGACACTGGTACTGCCACTCTGAACCAAGGCTTGCCAGGAGATGCTGCCCACGTAAGTCTTGGGAAGAAGGCAGCAGCTCAGCCACGGCTAAGCAGGCTTTGGGAAATGAATTTCTCAGTAAGCTGTTGCTGATTACTTATGCCAGCTGCCAAAAACAGAAACCAGCTTCTCCTATAGCCACCAGAGAAGAGGACTGCACGTGCTTCCTCCTGAGCCAGCGGCAGCCTGCGCTTGGGATGGCATTGCCCAGTGACAGGAGAACAGCACTGTCTCCCAGGAACATCCTCACCCTCCAGGTTGCCAAAAAGCACACCAGTTACTGCTAATACTGACAACTGTAATCCAGGCACTTGTTTAACACAGGCTGGACGGAGCCAGCTCATCCCACCTAGTTCTTTGTGCTTCTGCCTCCAATGGTATTCAAGAGTTTGCAGTCATGAGTGAATCGGAGGACTTGGCACCATGTTGATGTAGGCAGACCTTCAGTGCTTTGTCCCAGAGAGACCTAAGGCACAAAGACTCAAATGTCTTGCTGAGGGTCTCTCGGAACAGCTCTGGCAAAGTTCAGGAACTGAACCCAAGTCTCCTGACTCCCAGTCCTGGCACTGCACTCAAGACATCTTTCCACACGTAAGCCCCGAACCATTAGTCAGAAGTTCATGACTTTGTCACTAACACCACAGTTGGATTTGACCTTGAGATGAAAGTCTCCAGTCCTGTTACCAGTGTCCGGAGCCAGCCAGTCTCCAACCACACTGTGATTTTAAAACCATGTTTCTGCCAACACCAAGATGTTAAAGCTCTCTCTAACTTCATTATGAAGTGTGGAGAGTGGCTTGAGCCAGACTGGAATCTTGGCAGCAGTTCTGTGTTGGGGAAGTAGCTATAGTTTAATCCTCAAACAAGCAAGGACTTCTCAGGGCATGACAAACGTGGAGCTCAGCTGTCACAGCCTACCACCCACCCTGAATTTCCTGGAAGAGTCCTGATGTTTGCAGCTCTGTTCAGCATCGTGCCGTCAGGCGTGTGAAGTGGTCCCAGCTTGCTAGCTCCAATTTGCTCTAAAGCTGCTCTGTTCTTCATAGCATCATTTTTCCTCAAACATGTGACACGGCATCAAAGTCTGTTATATATATCACCACATCACACAGATTTCTGACTGCTGTTGCAGGAGTGGAGCAAAGAAAACTCTTCCAGCAAAGCATCACACCACTGCCTGATACCTGAAGTGTTGCAACTGATGGAAAGGAAAACAAGACGAGAAAAGGAAAGGAAAAGAGGATACCTGTTAAAGACCAGAAACCTCAGAATGAAAATGTGTAAAGAACACAACAGGCAGGGAAAAGGATTAGCAGCAGAACAGGGAAGCCTTCCTCTTGGACGTCATCCAGGCCACAAACACTGGCACAGAAATCTGCAAAACCACAGTAAGAGAAGAGGTTAGGATGAGCCACAACCTGCAGCTGTCTGCTTCCCAAACAGCCAAGGGATGTGCTCAGCACACACAGTCCCCATCAGCAGGCAGCTTCCAAGCACTTCACAGAGAAGCAGACTACTGAGACCTGCCACTCTACTCCAAGAGACAGGCACCATTTACCATCCGGCCTGCTGAGGCTCACAGCAAGGTCCCAAGGAGAGGGAAACCTGAGGGAAGAACCCAGAGAACTCAACCAGCAGCCACTGCTGTTACTAGATCAGATCAAACACTGCCTGTTCTTGGAGACCACCTGGACAGTGTCAGAGAAGCTACAGGAGCTCATCTGCATGCAGTCACCACTTGGGAAACAGGCTCTGGCATGTGTGTCCCTGACTGGCTGCCCAGGAAGTGGTAATTTAAGGAGGGAGCATGAGACGACTGATTAACTGATTTGGGGGTCTGAAGCTAGAAATACTGGAGAAGTCAGGACACATCGAGGGATGGCAGCCAACAACTCTCACACCTCAGCACACAAGGATATGTTCCCCTTGCTCCCAAGGAAGTGTCATGGAATACAGCTGCCAGACGTGACACAAGAAATGGAAGGTGTCACGTTCTGGGGTCAGAGCCTCAAAAATCAGGTCAAAGAGAAAGGCATGGTCCCTGCCCTGACCCAAGCAGGGCAGCCTCTCACACACAGGAAACACCCTCCCCCTTTATGGATTTCCCCTGCCCTTTGCCACTCACAAACAAAGCTGTTTGTACACAAAGACCACATGAGATGGAAGGTGTGGAGCTCACTGCCACACCACCAGAGATGGTTCTGTCAGTGTGATTCATTCAGCTGCTGCAGTTTGTGCCTGAGGAGACCTCCAAGACCTTGAGAGGCTTCTATTAAGTTTTATTCAAGCTCCAGGTTAGAAGTGTCAACACTTACTGGGTTTCAGGATTACAAGAGGAATAAACTTGCTTTTCTTGAATGGCAATCAATCTGGAAACTGAGGGATCCAAGCTTTCTTTTACCTACTACTCTCATGGCCCTGAAGTCACATATCAACCCAGTGGGTCCAACCCTGCACATACAACTGGGTCATTGCCTTTCCAACAGGGACAAACCATCTTTGTAACAACAAATGCTACCTCTGCATTAAAAAAGGATAAGAACAATGCTCATAGTACTTGTTCTAATTTTTGGTACCCGTGGCCCAATTTACAGACATGCCAAAAAGCTAAAATAGAAAGTCAGGGCGTTCTGAAGTTAGCTTTCAAATACATCATTGGAGTAACCTAATCCTGAAGTGCTTGGCTGCCTTGGAAAGAAGGGAGGGCTAGGCAAGTATTAATACAGAAAAGAATATCCTGCGGGTGTCTCCAGAGTCCATTTCTCAGAGAAGCTATCAAGCACACATTTGAGTCTCAACACCACCATCCCCACTCCACACAGACCATCATAAACTATTCTCTCAAAGCCTGCCAGACACTGTAGCTTCTCTGTGGAACACAGATGAGGTAACTTCCCCTCAAACCAGTGCCCCAGCTGACGCAGGGACAAGGAATACCTTTGCCATCACATTTGCACTCACAAGCACAGTGGACAGCACTGCTCTGTGAATCAGACCTGTGCTCTTTTCTCTCCTGCAGGCCCAGCTCTCCCAGCTTCCCCAGCACAAAGGCACCAGTTCCCCAAGGAAGAACATAACCAGAGAACTTTCAAATATGCTCCTGCAGACACTGGACAGAAAACAAAACCTGCACCTGCAGGAGCATTGGAGGCCACTGTACGTGTCTCCTGCCCTTGCCAAACGGGAGGAAGAGGACTCTCATTTTCTCTGAGCATGTCTGGTTTGCACAACTTATCAAGAATCTAAACCCCAGAAGAGAGAAACTTACATAGCTCTTATCCCACACTGTACAGAGCAATACTCCACAGTCCCTCAATCCCAAGAAAAAATGACAAAGGGCACAGAACCAGATGTTCCTGTGCCACCAGAGCAACCATCAGCTCCTGTCTTTATTAACAACCCGACCCCAGCACTGCTCTCCCCTGCCAGCGAGGGGGCAGAGTGCCCAGGCAGCATGTCTGGACAAGATCAAAAGGCCTGAGGTGTGCACAACCCACAGAGTAGATGTCCTGCCCCTGGGCCCAGCCTGCAGCCCACAGCCACCTGCACTGTTCCCAAAGCCACTGTGCCTTTGTGGTGCAGCTCTAACCCCTTACACACCCAGAGTCTCTTTCTGTTCTCTTTGCAGGAGCACTGTTCTTCCTACATTTAGATCCCATGTGTGCGTGGGAGAACAAGCATCTTTTCCCAAGGATATGAGTATCTTGGAGAGAAATAAATGAATTAAACACATATGAGTTTGTGTGTAACAGCAATATAAAAATAGCAATCCTAATGCACTGGAATAAGCTTTGGGATTTATTATTCAGTTGACTAGAAAGAAAGAGAAGGATGTCCCTGTGGCATTACTACTTCTGAAACTGAGAAGAAACATCAGCTACAGGCCAACGTCTTGGGTGACATATCCCAAAATTCTCCTACTGACCCTGTAGCAATAGTCTTCAAAAGCAACGAATACCAAAATGGATGAGCCAGCAGAATTCCTTCTTTGTTGTTCTGCAAACTAGCTTGTAAAATCCCTCCAGGAGCAGAAATGTTTTCAGTTTAAATGAAAACAACAAGGAAGAAAATCCAGCATTAAAAGCACCAAACAGCAAGAATGATCCATGCAAGATGTGCAGCCTGCTCACATTAAAAAGGACACAGCATTTGTGATAAACCAGACCAGTCAGAATAGTGAGAGGCAAACCCATGCAAGGACTGGCAGGTAGTGAGGGGGTTACAGCCCAGACGTGCTGTGCTCTGCCCATTTCACCCATCCCCGCCCCCGAGTGATGTGTGAAGCTGACAGAGGAGTAACTTCATGCTTGGGCTTTCAATGCCTTTTGCTAAAGCACAGAGATCAGGTGAGCCTGTCCCTGTACAAGCCAGACACAGGTTTCCAGAAAAATCTTCAGATCCTCTGAAGCCAGAAAGTGCTGCAGAGACAGGATGCTCTAAGGCCAGAGTGAAGCAGGGATGTGACCACTGACTACAGCAAAAAATAGTAGCTTAAATACACAGCCTTGCTAGGAAAATTCGTTTTTCCAGGATGAAACAAGTAGGAGAGGGGTCAGAATATCCTGCCACAATCTGAAACAGCAGGCTTCCAGAGAGGAGACAGGGATTTCCATAGCAAAAACAGTTTGGAGCAGGAAGTGCTTGTCTCCTGAAGGCTGTAGCAGTGCATGACCTGCCAGGCTGGTCACCACATTCACTTCCCTCCAGAGATACATTTTTACTGACCACAACAGTGATATGCTATTCATTAATACACTAATAATAATAGTAATAATACGCTACTAATACTCTTAGCAAAATTAGGCTAATTATGGCCAATTACCGTATAGCAAGAAATTGTGCTAGTCTCAAAGTCATAAACCACAGTAAGACAAGCACTGTTCTCATTTTACAGGTGTCCTGGTTTGGGGTAAAATA
>NW_008625735.1:0-979 GCF_000691845.1 Merops nubicus | reverse complement strand
ATTTCTTACTCATAGGGATGCACTGATCTTAAGCTTGAAGGAAGTAGTGCTTAAACAGTAACCAGCTTCCTTGGGCCCCTCTACCTTCCAGAGCCCTAACCCACAGGCCTCCTCGAAGTAGGTGTTTGAAGGGGTCAGTGTTAGCTCTCCTGATGTACAGAGTTTTAATCCTACTCATTGCCCTGCATCTTCCATGTAGGATTGTGAATTCCATAGTCTCTTAGTCACAGCAGCCAAGTCTCCACATCCCCAGCTAGATCTTCTTAGTTTTTTAATACAGTCTCCAGCAGCACACCTCTTCTCATTGGCTTCTCCAACAGCTGTGTCAGAAAGTTATCATCATTGCTCTGCAGGAACCTCCTGGACTATGTGTGCTTAGCTGCATAGCCTTTCCAGCAAATATCATGGTGATTGAAGTCCTCCAAGAGCATTAGGGTCTGTGACTCTGAGGCTACTTTCAGCTGTCTATAGGTCTTGTTGTCTTCCTCTTGCTGATCAGGTGGCCTGTAGTAAACACCCACAACAGTATCACCCATATTATCCTGCCCTTTAATTCTTACCCATAAGCTCTCAGCTCATTCTTTGTCCCCCCTGAGTCAGAGTTATATACATTCCAGTTGCTCTCTCACATAAAGAGCAACTCCAACACCTCTCGTTGCTGGCCTGTCTTTCCTAAAAAGTACATAGCTGCCCATGACAACATTCAAGTCATGTGAGCTATTCCATCATGTGTCTGTAATTGCAATGAGGTCATGGCCCTGTGAACACAAAGATTTCTACTTCTTCCCGTTTATGTCCCATGCTGTGTGCATTGGTGTACAGGCATTTCAGAGAGGTAATTGAGCATGCAGCTTTCCCTGGAGGAGTACAAAAGGATCCACTATAACCATGCACACCTTTAAGGTGCAAGGCCTTCTGGCTCACATCTCAGAAGGCAGCTAAGAAACATTTATCACTGCTCTGGTTGGCCTGGCTTATT
>NW_008625734.1:0-26373 GCF_000691845.1 Merops nubicus | reverse complement strand
CTAACATTCTGTGATTCTGTGATTGATGTTAGTATACACTTCCACATCTGCAAAAGGAACCCTCCTGCTGTGGGATTTCCTGGGCTAAAAATCTGTAGTGATGCCTCATATGAAATTAATTAATCTGTTAAATATGAAGTAGACAACCAAACCTGGTTTCTCATTGAGTAATGTCTATCTGATCCCATCACAATGGTGTTGCCATATTATTTTCTTTTTAACTAACATCCAAAGTTTTTCACCAGGCTTACCTCAGATCTACTACCTTTAGCAGATTGGATGCAACAGACTCAATCTACGTGGCTTACCAGGAAAGAATGGAAGAAAAGTAGTGGTACAGACTGGAAAGGAGGGTGACTAGCCTCAGAAAAACTGTTCAGATACAGAAAAGCAGCTGTAAGGGAGAAAGAGTATTTCTTTTTCTGTGTCCAGGGAGAGAAAATAAAAATAAAAATTTAAAAAAAAAAAACAAACAACTTAAATGACATTGCATGAAAGAAGCTGGTGTAATAGATTGCCTGGGAACCCTGTGAGGCATCTTTAGGATCAGTCTACCCTAATAACTCACAGAAGTCAAACAGATGTTGGTGATCTAGGGCTGCGAGGCAGGAATGTATGATGTCCTGAGATCTCTATATCTGTATTTCTCTATGATTTTATGCACAAGTTTTCTGTGACTGCGGTAAGTGGGATATACCCCAGGTACATTGGACCAACACAGAAAGTGTTAAGGGTGCATGCAAGGGTTCTGCTGATTGAGCAACCCTCAATGCAAGAACCTCACTCTTTACAAGCCAAGACTGAGATTTCTGCAGCTAGTAACAAAAATATACTTACACCAAAAATATTTAAACATTGAATAAAGTTTGATGCTCTGCATTGTTGTTTGAGGGGAGAAATCCAGTAAAAAGTTACCTGTGTGTCACGTATCACAACGACCGATTTTTATACATATGATACACAGGGTGGAATTTATGTCCCTGCATTAGGTTCCCACGATTCCCAGCAAGTTTTTACATAAAAATTGGTACATCACAAAAGAATCACCCTCCCAAACGGCCTAGTAGCTCAGTGCTAGGTGAAACAAATATCACCAAAAAAAAAAAAAAAAAAAAGGAGGTTTAAACTCTTTTAAACTCCAGACCTTCATCAGCACTGAGGCACCTCAAGGTCTCAGACAGAAGCTGCTTTTCCCCTCCATCTGGGCAGAAGGATGGGGTGGGGGAGGACGGGGAGGGCCGTGTGCCATCCTCACATGTGTGAGGCCCTGAGGGGCCTGGGTGCTGCTCCGCCCTGTTCCCCCCACCAGCTCTTGGCTGCCCTGAGCACGGGCCATGCTGGGCACAGAGCCGCACAGCATGCGCGGGGTGAAACCTGGCTGAAGAGAAGGGCCTAAAATTTCAGTGGCCTCTGAGTGACAGTTTTTATTTAACTGGGTCACATTTTGTTATTTAGGCTCATCACCTCCCTGTGGATTTTAAAAATTACAAATCTAAATCTACATCACTGCTCCACAGCTATTAAGCACCAAACGCACAGTCTGTGCAGCTCATTACGAAGAGCTAACGCTGATATATGTATTCCTCTATTGTTTTTTTCTTACTCTAACCACAGCCTGCCCTTAAATTGTGATGAGTAAAACAGGAGCTCTCTTTCCAGGATAATGGGGAAACATCTAGAATATCCCACCGAGAAATAAAGCATTTCTTGAAGAAGATAGACAAAGCAGCAAAACAAAGAGGACTTATTTTCTGATGTGGGAGCATTTTCATTTTCTGAGAGCTATAATCCAACAAACCTGCTACTCACTTCACATTTTGAAAAGATGCATTATCTCATTCTTAGCTTGGATTACCATCTCCAAGGTCCTCCTGCAGTGGAGTGGTGGGGTAGACCATAGGGAGAAGCCAAAATAAACTTCTAAGACAAACTCATTTATAACCTTAACTATGACGAATCACTCCTCAATAATGTTAAAAACAAAATCAGTGCCAGTGAGGGGAAAAGGACAGGATAAATGCTGCACATGCTGGAGAACCAAGTCTCTCTGCTCTGCTGACTCACAGCTTAAACATCGTACAAGTCAGGTGACATTACCGCAGTGATAAATCTGATCTGTATCTACAGGAGAAGCCTCCTGAGCCAATCCTTTGTTGAATACTGAGGAAATCATTGCCATATGTGAACATTTTTTAGTAGTGCCTTCTGACAAAATAGATATTTTCCATTCTTTATTGAGCTGTTTATCTAGACTAGAATTATGATAAACTTCTCAAATGGCTCATTTTCCCAAGATTCATATGGAACAAATTAAAAATAAGTTTCCATAACAAAAATTACCTAGTGGTAGAGCTATGAGGTCTCCCTCTCCTTCTCTCAGACAAGCTTCACAGCCAGACAGATGCAAGCGGCCAGTTTGTGGCTTCCCAGACTTCAGTTGCACAAGGCCAGAGAGGCAGTCCCATTCCTCCACCAGGATGCACAAGGCCAGGCATTGCCATGGAGAGGCTTCAAACCACCACTGCAGTGTGGTGAGCGCAACAGGATCCCATATATTCACTTTTCCTTTCCTTTTAAGGTGGTTTACTTCTCATTGAACAAGGCAGTCTTGATCCAATTCCTAAAAAGATGCTAAAGGTTGGAGAAAGGCATTTACTTCGTACCTACATGACTATACCATCTTAGAGTACTTGGACTAGAGATAATCTAATTGACTTCTAAGAAAATTTATGGCTGAAGAACATGTGGATAAGGACATAGATAGCATGTCCATTTCTGCTTCCACTTGGTGTCTATCATTTCATCTTAACAAAGGCTGCCTGACATTTTTTTTTTATAACCATGTTTTCATTTGAAGCTTGGAGAAACTTTCTGAGATTTCTCACTTGTCATGTCTCATGCCACCTTATTTTTTAAAAATTGCTAAGACCTTTTCTAAAGCAAAAAGCAGAAGAAAAAAAGAAAAACAACTGCTAAACAATGAATTTTAAAACGTAGTTTGGAATTCTGTGTTTTGCAGGAACCCTGTGTGGAGGCACAGCGTGGCTTTTGTTAAGGATAAACTGTATTTATTCATTTTTATTCCCTGTGAAATACATCCACATCCTAAAAATGTACAAGTCTTTGGCAAGTAGTAGTTTATACATACTTCATAAAGACTTGCCGGTGTTTAATAGCTGAAATCCCCAGGCATTCTGTCTTCACTGAGCATGTCCCAGCTCCTGACGAGCTCTGTATGTGGCTGAATCGTATGTGCTTCACAGACATTCAGAAAAGTACTTTTCAGTGTAAAAAAAAAAAGTACTTTTTTTTTTTTTTTACAAAAAAAAGTATTTCTCCGTGTAAAGCTACAGGAATGAAGTCAGTTTTCTTCTGGTCAGTTTTCCACTTCCCAAGTCTCTCTGGGAAGGACCAAGAAAACTGGGATACCTGGAAGAGGAATAGCAGGTAGAGCCTGGAAACAGCAAGGTGTGCCATAGGTCCAAGCTGGGAGAAGAGATAGGACAAAGGAGAGGGCTGGGGGGTGTGGAAAGAAACTGTGTTCAGGAGTGCACAGGGAGTGGAATAAGGACCCAACAGGCAAAGGCTGAGTGCTAGTACAGAGGAGTAACGCTGACAGAAAGAAGTCTGAGGGCTGACCAAGGCTGACTTGGTGAGGGAAAACAAGTTTGGGGAAAGGAAGAGAGTGAGAAGAGCATAAGAATCCCTAAATGGGGCATACCTGGACTTTCTGAAATTTTTATGGTGGTTAGTGAAGAGCTAGGCACAGGACTGGGATAGGACTGAAATGGGATTAGAACAAGAACAGGTAGCCTAAAAGTTCTACTTAAGAGGCAGAAAAGCCGAATACATTCCTCTTCAGAGCTGCAAAGTGAGCCAAAAACCTTTCATCACAGTCCTTTCCCTGACTACACGTCCCATGCCCTGCTAGTGTACATGTGCAGAACCTGCAGCATCCCTGTTGCATCAAGCAGGGAAGCTCTGCCAGATGCAGTATTGCTAATGAGCAATGAGGTATCTGCATGGGACAGAACAAGGGAATTCCTGGAAAGAAGAGGTCAACTCCAACCTGCTTGATGTGAACAAAATCTGATATTATTTAGTTCTCAAAAATGAGGAAAAGCATCACAAGATTGGTGATCTAAATGGTCCTCCATTGACTGTAGGGCATAGTCTGTACCTCCATCTCTACTAGGACACTTCTGGCCTGATCTGAGTTATTTTTAGGACCAAAGAGCCTTGGAGGTGCCACATACCCTGTAAGGTAATCAACATGTTCCCTACTGGATGAGGGTACTCAGCTCCCTAATATGCTCAGCAGAGCAAGGACAAAGCAGAAGGGCCAGAAAGTGTTTGGTTGTAACAGGGAGATTGTAATGGTTTGAAAACAAACCAGCGAGAGACTCCAAGTCAGAAATACAATTTAATAAGAAAAAAATAAAATAAAAGCAATAATACAAAGGAAAACCACAGACAGAGTCAGAATACAACCTGATACTCTGTAGTTAGGGTGGTGGTAGCAGTCCAGATGAAACAGTGGTCTCGTAGAAAAGATCTGGTAGCTCTTGTCCTCTGGAAATCCAGTGGGTAAGGCCCCCTGTGCTGTACTGAACCCCAGTTTATATCCAGGTGGGAGCACTTGGCTCCTCCCCCTGGGTGGAGCATCTCACAATGGGTTGATATCAGTCTATGAGTCATGCAGTGGGTTCTTGATGGTCCATTAAACAGAAATAGCTCCTGGGGGGAGCTCTGTATGAGTCATGGGGCGAGGCATGGATGGGCCATTAACAGGGAGGAGGACTCCTGCTGGGTGGGAAGGTGTTAACATCTCCCCTGACCTTGAACCTCTTTCCTTATCTGTTATAGCCTGGGGTGTGAGGTCTGTCCTGGGCAGCTGCTACCCATGATTTTCTTAACAGCCCATGAGCACTGACATAGAGAGTATAGAATACACAGTTTTGGTTCTACCCACATAAGGATAAACTGGTCCCAGCCCCTGTAACCATGACAGAGATCCATGAAGGAACCAAAATTCGTATCTGAGCAATAGGAAGATCAGAGTGTAATTTCCACTTGCTCGTGATGGAATTAACAGCTTTGTTTTGAATGGTTTGCACAGTTCCTCATATGATCTTTGTGTCACAGGCAGGGATGAAATCCCTCTCCTGAGTGACATTCATCTACCTCAACTACCAGACAATGCTCTTTCTCCCTTCTGTCCCTCACCTCATTCATTTCATATCTTCCAGCTTGTGCAACAAATGAGTCAGGGGACTTAACAGACAACAGATGCCTTCACAGCACAATTCTGATTCATTCCCTTGGCAGAGAGGGAAATTCATATGTGACTATTTAATTCAAGACTGTAACCTAAGAAAGTGAATGAAAAACCACAGACAACATTAATTCTAGTATTTTGTTAATTTTAAAATCAGTGCATCTTACAACCATATAAATATTCTGTTAAGATCTGTTAGATATTGGATGGGATTTTTTGTTTTACTTTGGTTTTTGGTACAACCTAGTTTTATAATCCCAGGCTTTATAATCCCTGTCTTTATAATAACAAGGCAACAAGAGCACAGACATTTGCTTGCATCTATTTTTTCTAATTCACTGTAGTAAAAAATCTGAAATGACTAATTAACTGTAGTCCTATCAAAAAAGGTAGTCATATCCAAGCAAAAAAGATACGCAGAAGACATTGATGAATTTGTACTTCTATATGTACTTGATTTACTTCTACTGGTTCTGCATATATAATTGTATCTTTTTTCTGATGTGTGGTTTTACAAGAACCCTGATCCTTGAGGACTTTGGGGATCTGCAGTCTGGCCTGGTGTCAAATGTGATGCACAACCCATGGAACAGTTCTGATACTAAAAATGTTCAAAATAGGGTAGGTTTGTCATGCAAAACAGACACATACTGGTTAAAATGCCCCAAATGAGTCACATGTTTTCATTATCCATTCCACTGGGCTGCAAACATTTGGCATGGAAGATAATAAAACAGGTTTCCAGCAGAAAGGTTCTCTGCAAAGGAAGAAAAACAAAGTTCTCTGCAGAGTACATCACACCAAAGCTGTCAGCCATGCAAGGATTCATAGAACTGGCACATTCACATCAGATGAGTGTTCTTTTTCATACACCTCTAATCCTCTTTTGTTCTCATGGGTCATTATTTGGCAGGGAGTCGCATTCTTGTTATCTTCTCTTCTTCCACACTCACAATACACTCCAGAGAGATGCAGAAGGTCTGGACAGCAAGAGAAAGTAACCTCATCAGACATTTCCTTCCTGACTACAGATATACGCACTGGATTTGATGAGCTACAAAGATTTTTCAACTACCAGTGACAAGGTTATCATTTCTAAGCAAATCCTTAAAATGTCTCTAATTTAGAGACTATCTATCTCCCCACACTATCATGGATTCTTCAAGTATTTGGTTATAGAAAATTCTCCATAAAATAAATATGGAGGACATTGAAATATTGTGCCCTACATAATATGATTAGGCTTCTTGAACTGATGGTTGCTGAAGAATTAGAGACAGAGAAAGGACTATACTGACAAAATCAGCCTCAACTTTAGCTAGTGGCTCCTGAGAAAGAGGTTGTGCCTGACCTCCTGAGAAAGAGGTTGTTTTGGATCCAAAGTCCCATCATCCAGTTCATAAAGAGAGCAAAGATCATAGCACAAGAAGCAAGTGAGTCTTCTCAGACTGTATAATTTTGTCCACTCTTTGATTATGAAGGGGACAGAGGAGTTATTCTTACCATTATTCATCCTAATTGAACTTGCCAGTTTTATGTGTTCCTAGCAGTAAACAGAGAGGGAGAGGTATTAATCTAGAAGATCATTCAAAGGAGAAAGCTGACTTACATACTTGGAGATGAGATCTGTATCACCCTTCGTAGCAACACTTGAGACCCAAGTGCCTGATACAACGGTATGACCAGCAAGCTCAGAGCTTGGAGAAAGCTTATGACCACTCCTGCCTGAGTTTTCCTGCCTGGAGAACCTGCCAGCTCTCCCCAAACAAGTCGACACAGAGGCATGTGCAGATTGGGCTCAGGTGTCAGCTCACACCATGAGCTCATCTGACAACACTAAAGGTGGTTTATGAGCATCTTAGTCAGGCTCCACCTTTGAATCACCTTCTGGAAAGCTTTTCTTACCACCAAGAAGAAAGAGATGTTGAGAGATTTCCCAAGTAAATCACACTTGACTTTGTGACTACCCCTTCCTTACACTCACTTATTTACAAGTCAGGCATGCTTTTAGCACAGAAACCAAGCCAGAGAAGTTCAGTTTCAGACATACGCATGACTGCAAAACAAAGATTTGAACTTCAGCATCTCCTTAAGGATCAACTGATGTGTCTTCAAACTAATTTTTTTTTTCTCTATCATGCAGTGTTTTATTAACTCCAGTAAACTGCTGTATTAACTATTCATAGTTTAGTTCTGCTGGAAATACGCATACATTGCCATAAATATGATGCAGTTAAAAAAAAAGGCCATCCTCTCATGCATATTCTCTTTGTTATAAAAAATAAAATGACGAGGAAGCATCAAATCAAGAGCAGAAAGGGATTAGTATACAACTCCTGTCAAATCTTCAGCATGCCTTTCACCAACTCTTATATTTTAACTTTGTAGGCACATGGTGCGTAGTACACGAAGTGCAAATGTCATCAATCTACTGTTTACAGTCTTTCTAACCTGAATGGCTAATAAGTTTAACACATTCATTTTTCAGTACAAATTAAGCCTGTCAGAATGACTCACACTTCTATATAAAGGAAGTTCTAAACATATTTAAGGGGAAATTTAGCTGTCAAAGTCATTTAGTTTGTTGAAGTAAGAGGAATCCCATGTTTCTCTGTAACCTTTCAGAGAACGTTATTTGGCAGATGCAGACCTGTGTGAGATAAGTGGGTTTTAAACTTGTTTGTGTATGTATGTGTGTGTGAAAGAGAGCAATTACAGACTCTGGAGAGCAATTCTGGAGAAGTTAAAGACATACTTCTTTGTCCTGTATTACTAGCCAGGGCCTTTCAGTAAGTTAAGTTAGTGATGTCTGAGGAAAGGCTTGCACGCTATTTTTTCCCCCAATTATATAAGCTGATGTACTGAAGAACATTACTACACCTACAAATCCTGCCTTGCTGGTGTCCCCAGTTATAACACCACTGCTTGTTGCACTTCAAGATCATCTTTCATCACTAGTTTCTGAAATGTTTTATATAAATAATGGTGCTCAGAATGATCTATTCCTGAGGAAAAAAAGATCTAGCAAAGCAAAAATCTTGTAAGCTAAACGTGGCTGAAAGCCAAAAAAATTCTACTTTTAATTTTTCCAACTAAAATCGGAAAAATTTTGAGCAATGCATAAGTTCTTCAACAGTTTCACTGGTCAGCTAGCTAAGAACCTAATTTTCTATTCAGGCATTGTTTCAGTGGAAAAGTTCTGAATGGTTCTTAATGAATCCCCTCCTCTCATTGTCAGGAGACCTTAGAAAGATGAGATGATGTGCCAAGAACACAGAGAAAGTCAGTTGCTTCTCATGCCATTAGTATACCACATACCCCACAAAGAGACATGGGGACACTTCTCATGCCTCTTTGAGCTCACTATGCTGTACTCAGTCCCTTGCTCCCCTGCTCAGACCTGGAGGTCCACACTCTAGATGAACTGTTGCCTGAAAGGCACACCAATAAATGCAGCTATGTCTGTCTCTGAAGCATAAGCCCCTGCACAAGACCAAAGTTCACAGGTTGACATCCTGACAGAAAGTAAGAACATCTTTTGAACCACAAGTGCAGAAGACCTGCAAAGACAAAAAAAAAAAAAAAAAAAGGCAAAAAAAAAAAAAGGCAAGAGGAAGTCTAAGTCTGGAGCATGGTGGTGAGAACACTCAGCTGGGAGGAGGAGGTGGTACAGGAAGGGTGACATTACTGGAGACGTTAGAGAAGAGGGACCCGTCCCCTTGTTGATTTACAATGGGCAATGCTGCTTCATTCTGAAGGGCTTGACAAGGAGAGTCTTTACCTCTTTCCCCCAGACCTCATGCCTGGACTACAGCCCACACTCCTGGACTGAGGTTATTAAAAAAAATTCAGATAAATACAGGATATTTGAGATATCTGGAATAAATCTGGTCTACTTTCTAAACACAGGGTGCCTTAAAGTGGCAGGTTTCTTCTTTGTAAAGGCTGCCCTTGCCTCTAGACTACATACAAAATCTTCTTCCATTACTGTCCTTTGGAAGCCTAGGCGTGTCCCTTAGGCAAGCTGGATCACACAAAGCTCTCGGAGCCTTTCCCTAGGTGCCTAGAAAACTCAACCAGTGAAGGCACAGTTCATGCTGAGTGTGGGCCTTGTGAGGCACATTCTTGGTCTTTAAACACCAATAAGCCATCTGAGTCTTTGCTTAGAAGCTTATGACCTTTTGTGGATTTCAGACTTTGTTTAGCCATCAAGGCAACATGTCCCAGCATGCAGCTGGAGCTGCAGAGGGTGCCACCAACTTTTCCTTCTTCACAGCATCTCTTTCAAAGAACAGAAAATTTTCAACAAAATTGTCTGTGCTTCAGGATCATGAAAAGATCATCTTTTAATCCAATATAGGATTAAAGTAAGATGCGTGATAATGATGAGGCAAATTATCTAAATTGCTAAGGATCAAAGGAAGTTTTAACCTGCTACTGTCCACTTTACCTATGGACAGGTAATGCAGAATTCACCCACTGCTGGAATTCTTGCATTTTTAATGGTACATTTGAACTCTCCCCTTCCATCCAGAGGATGCTAAATTAGATGGTGTCCTGAGATGCACAGGGACAACACCACATCTTTTTACAAGAATAATTTTTGGTTAGAATTGGAGCCCACTTTCAAACCTACTTTTCTTTAAACTCTCTATTTCTTCAAACTAACAGTGTTAATAAGCCAATATGGCATCAACAACAGGTCGTGTGAAACTGCTGTTACCTAATCAAAAGAAGAATTGCCTTTCTGAAAGATTATATTTAGCTGCTTTTTTGGGGAAGGGAAAGGAAGCTCAGCATCAACTGAACTGTTTCAGGTCAGGCCAGTCACCATGGCAACAAATTTTTCTGATATTAGAAACTGTCACTTGGGAAGTGTGGTTAGTATAATAGCATCATGGATCATTTTCATATATTCACTTTAGACTCAGGGCTTAAAGGAACTGTGTCCTTCTGAAAAAAGATTGTGACATAATGTGCAAAATACAGATCATAAATTGGTCATAAAAAATCGTGCAGAACAAAGAAATCAGGTGATCTCAGCCAAATACAGAGCTTGAAAATTTTGGCTGGCAGAAACTCAAGTTTAGATATCTAGTAACCTAATTGACATGCATAGCTATCCTAGCCCCTTTTTCTCTGTTGACTACAGTATAACAGTATTTGTCTGTTATTTAGATATAATTAGATGCACAGATGCAGAGTACTTCTGAGCATCAGAATACTACCTTGAATAGTGACTATATTTGAATCGTTTAATTTCTTGTCATGTTAGATTGAGTTGTATTTAAAATATTCTGGGTTTGCTTTTAACGGTAAGGATAAATATGTAATTTGACTACACTTGGGGATTTTCAGTCTATAATTTCATTCTTTTCAGTTTTTTCCTCTCTGGAGGTAGGCACATAGCTTCTAAAAGTGAAAAGGAAAGAGCTGCTTAATGATATGGTGGATTCTTAAATTAAGTCTTTTAGAGGATTTGATCTGATGACATGAAAAATGCTAGATTCAGTGCAGATATTGGGAATGAAATCTGATTTGCACAAGGCAGAAGGTCAGACACATCTACAAACTGCAATAAAAGCATTGAAGATTCTTCCTTGTCGGCTAAACAAGTCCAAAAATCATGATTGGACCAAAAAAGGCCAGTTATCTCAACATCACTGATGCAATCTAAACATTACATTTCAGGATAAAGCAACGTTCTGCAAATACATAAATATGTATCTTATACTTTTTTTATACAGAGGAGTAAAGAAACCTTTCTGTTGGCTGCCATATTGTGAGGAAGGGTGAGCCAAATTCTGATTTCTCTTTCATCCATGTAAGCCCAGAGCCGCCAAGTGAAACTCCTCAGGATTTACAAGCTGGTAGAATGAGCTCAGGATACAGCCCAGCATATTGCATGAGGTAATGCCCACCCATATAGATGACTGGAGAGTTCCCTTATGGAGCGGGGAAGAACTGTTTGGTCTGTGCAGGAATCACCGGGTGAAGCTCTGCAGCCTCTGCTCCCCATGAGGCCAGACTAGATAATCAGAGTGCTCCCTTTTGGCCTTGAAATCTATGAATCTACTGAATGAAAACAAATGTTACAATTAATCAAGATGCTTTTCCTCTGCTCTAACCCACAGAGTTAGTAATGAAAAATCGGCCTCTCAAGACATGGTTCTTTTGGGCTATTTTGACCGTTATTTGGTGCAACACTGCCACGAATTAACGGCACAAGAGGTGTCAGGTTTTGGCTTCAGTTTTGTACCACTTACCTGCCGTAAATGAAATCCTGAAATCCTTACTCATTTCTGGCTTCCTGAAGCTTGAATCAAGTTAGACCTTTAGAAGGTCTGCATAAGCAATCTCAGGGACTGGATGCAGTCAGAGGTCTTAGGCTGGTAAGATACAGCTGTAGTGTCTGTCAGCTGCAGCCTGCAGCAATAGGATGATGAATAATGAGGAAGGGCATATGTCATGCATATGGGCAGAGTTTAACCTCCTAAAATGCAAATCCTGTTGCATCATTCCTGTTTGGAGGATTGAACTATTGTAACTACTTAAAAAAATATATGATGTATCCTGTTTATGTGTAAACAGGATACATCATATATTTTTATCTGGATCCTGCAGTCATTATATATTTGGCATGGCCATAAGCCATGTCCAAGGCATGCTGCAAAACCTGGGACCCATCTGTGAGAACACAAAGCACACAAAAATAGAGATGCTTCTACCACACAGTAATAAGTACGGCATCTTAACAATCTTAACCAATGATTAAACTATCCTGAAAATAACTATTCTCAGTCATATTAGTTGCTCAGTGTAAGAGCTCAGCTTCTTTCTGTGAATAAAAAATAACAGGAATTCCTTAATCTATTTGAGACATTAAGTAATTTGCCAACAGTTGAAACCAAACAAAATGTACAAGCTGCAAGATATACACACTTTGGTTATAAAATGTGATCTTCATTATCATATAAAGCCTTGGAAAATGGGATTTATGAAGCTGAAGTTTTGCTGTATGTAAGGTAGGTTGTTTATTGTGCTTGATACAATGATCTGAGTAAAGATCTTTGTACTGAGGATAATCTTTTGAAGGAAATTTTCAGAGCTTATATTCCAGACAAAATACAAAGTGAAAATACATTCTTCCTCCTCTTTCCTCTCATACTTATATATCTACCAGCCTCTACTATTTTGAATCATTATAATGGAGTATGAGTTCAGAAACTTCTAGTTATTCTGACAAAAAAATAGAAAAACAGAAGTCATAAAGTTGGTTGAATATGAAAGAATGTATATTATTTCATGTTTAAATGTATTACAGTTAATTTTTGCTGTCATTTATCAGGCTTAGGTATGTGAATTACCAAACATGCAGGTAGAATATGACCTGACAATTCACTGGAGTGAGTTTGAAATGGCAACATCTCCTGTCATTATTAAAACTAAGAACGACTGATACAAGCTTTCCCAGTAGATTAAATAAAATCTTCCAATATCACTATCATCTAAATGAAAATATCATTACATGAATGATTCAGAGTATTTTAGCATTAGCGTTGAAGTCACTTCAAGTGTATTGCATCCTATGTTATGTGACAAAAGTCAGTGCTTTGGTGCACACATGTAGCCACCTTGCAAATTTTTTAGGTGTCACAGGATATCTGAGGCATCATCATTTGGGCTGGCAGAGATGCCTTGCCACTTCTGAAGGTACAGCTGGAAGCCAGCCAGGATACTCTGGAGCATCTACCATGGCACTAGACGTCAGAGTTTAGTCAGCTGAACGTAGCCTGAGGCATCAAACTTCACAGTGTACTAGCAGAGATCTGCTCAATAAAGCCACCAGACCCTGGAGGGTGACTCAGCTTGTCTGACTGTAGACAGCAGCTAAGCAGCCAAACCACTTGCTGGGTTTCAGTGGCTGCATTAACTAAACTTCCACTGACTATAGCAGGAGTCTAGACATCTAGTTTATCTGCAGATGGGTATACATGGGCATACAGAGTCTTAATCTCAAATGGATTCCCAACCGTAGCGTTCAATACAGCTGCCCAAATAAGCATTTAGTGTCATTTCAGGTACCCAGGGCATCACTTGTGGCATCTAACTGCTTTTCAAGAAAGGCAAAGTTCTACTCTGTATTCTGCATTACACCAGCCACCTTTTTTGGGGTTTCAGACACATTTTGGCATATCAGCTGTCACAAGAAGATTCAGGCAACTGACCTAAGTCCATAATGCCTTGCCTGTCTTCCATAATGCCTTCAGCAACTGCTGATGCCTTCCAGATTGCAAAGAACACAGCCCCTGACAAGGACTAAGCATGCTTAAGGTAACATTATATGTAGAAGTGGGCAACTAACTAACCAGCTCCTCATCCAGTCTTAGTGTTGGGGGAAACTCAACTCACTAGAGCCTTTAGCCTATGGCAATCAACATCCTTTCTGTCTCATCATCCACCACCACAGTCACTGGGTGGTATATTAAATCATTCCTGTCCATGACTGAATTGGTAAAACAGATTACCAGGGGCAACCAACCTCAGACTGCCCAGAAGATGGTCAAATTAATAAGTGGAAGGGGGTGTTCCAAAATTGTCAGGGGCAGTCAGAATTAATGCTTGAGAGGAAATAAAACCAAGCAGACAAAAATCAAGAAACTGGGACTTCCCTGAGGGATGACGAAAACACTTTAGAATAATGGCCCAATTATTTAATTCTGAATTTCAGTGAAAATCCTATAAAAGTACTTAAAACACCCCCATTAGCACCAAATGAGCTCATCGTGATTAATGTTATTAAAACAACTGCCAAAGGGTTCAGTAATGATTAAGTCTTTTATCTCAGGTGATAAATTCTTAACATTCTAACCACATTAGGATAAAGCATGAAAATAAAAGTTTATTTTAATTTTAATTTCTCTGATTTATTATATTCTTTCTTCACGCCTCAATCAGACCCAGCAACATGTGCATATTTCCACCTTAATCTTAGTAAGTGTTGCACAGGAAAATTATGCTATAATTTTCCTGCTGCTTCAGCTGGGTACTTAGGTGCTTCACCTGTTCTTCCCACTAAGCTCAGGCACTATTCAAAGCACCAAATTAAAATATTAATCTCTCTAATGGCTCTTTACAGTTAAGGGCATGTGACGGGCTCAGTCAGATAGTCTGACCCACTGTCTGAGTGCATCTGTCCCATTGTATTTGCCTACCTCAGACATCTTCAGCAAATGCCTACATCTAAGTGGATGAGTCCCACCCTTCAAATCTTTCATGGGCACACAATTAGAGTAAGAATCCAAGCCCAGATTAAGTCATTAAGGAGACCGCTGCTGACTTCAATGCTGAACCTGCCTAGGCTTACGGTACTGGTAACTGAGAATCATTTTTGATAGTTTTCACATTCACCCCACAGTGTCTTGGCTTTTCCTCTCAGGGGACTCAGAAGAACAAAATTGAAACAAAGTATGGGTTTTGTCTGTGGCACACGCATGGAGTCAGGACACAGGAGCTCTGCACCACCCAGGAGCAAGACGTCTCACGTGTGGAGAAGGTTTGCTCTCACCCATCTCCATCCCCACCAGGACAGTGGTGGGGAACACAGCCATAGTGCTGCCTTCCTCTGCCAGTGGTGGTCATGGGCCATGGCAGAGAAAGCCATGCTGCCTTTACAAGGTAGCTCTTCTACCACTGTGTACCACGACACCCAGAGAAACTCCAGCTGCACTGTCTGTGGGAGCTGAGGTCTCACTCCCAACTATAAGTGTTCAGAACCTTAGTATAGAAGTGCCATTTGCAGAGGACAAAATATGCGGGAAGTTTTCATTTGCATGGATCAAACTTCACAGTGCACAACAAATCAACTTCTTTGAAGAACTTCAGAAGTTCTAATTCTTTTTTTTCATATATGTGTGTACATGTGCTAGTGAGCCACCAATGTGCAGCAGCAGCCCAGAAGGCCAATCAGATCCTGGGCTGCATCCAAAGAAGCATGGCCAGCAGATGGAGAGAGGTGATCCTGCTGCTCTACTCTGCCCTGGTGAGACCTCACCTGGAGTCCTGTGTCCAGCTCTGGAGCCCCAGCACAAGAAGGACGTGGAGCTGTTGGAACGTGTTCAGAGGAGAGCCACAGAAATGATCAGAGGGCTGGAGCAGCTCTGCTGTGAGGACAGGCTGAGGGAGCTGGGGCTGTTCAGCCTGGAGAAGAGAAGGCTCCGGGGGGACCTTATAACAACCTTCCAGTACCTGAAAGGGCCTACAAGAAAACAAGGGAGGGACTATATCACGAGGGTTTGTAGTGACAGGACAAGGGGTAATGGCTTTAAGCTAGAAAAGGGTAGATTTAAGTTAGATGTTAGGAAAAAGTTCTTCAGTATGAGTGTGATAGCCCACTGGAATAGGTTGACCAGACAGGTGGTGGAGGCCCCATCCCTGGGGACATTCAAGATCAGGCTAGATGAAGTTCTTAGTAGCTTGATCTAGTTGGAGATGTCCCTGCTTGTGGCAGGGGGGTTGGACTAGATGACCTTTGGAGGTCCTTTCCAGCCCAGACATTCTATGATTCTGTGATTCTAAATCCCTTTCTTCCCTCCATCCCAACGCTGAGTGCATATTGGTGTCACTCTACTGATGTTTGGTAATGGTTTTGCTGTTCTTCCTGCTCAAATGGTGTGGTGTGCATCTCAGAATACCTTGAGAAGAACCCTAGCATCCTTACTTTTCTCAAGTTCCTTTGACATGTCAGCAAGCATTTTCCTTCAGTCAGGGCTGAGAGCAAATTGTGACTCATGGGTACTCAAGCTGTGTTCCACTGAGAACGACAGGAGCCTGATTCTTATTATTTACTCTGTTACAGGCTCTTCTGACTGCATCAGGGCATGGAGAGATTTGCTTTTGGATGAACATAAGAGGTAGATTTGGGAGGCTTTTTTTTCCTGTGTAGTCAGATGAGCTGCAGTCCTTATTGCTGAGTAACTATACAAATATCTCTGAAAGCCCTTGGAGACAGGTGCAGACAACACCATTGCCATTCTGACTGGTCTTTGTATATGTGGCATCTCCTCCTCAGAGGTACTGGGAGTATGGTGCTTATGTGACAAAGAGATCTGAGGATCTCACATCCTCAGGTAGAAACAAGACAGAAAGATATAGGCAACCTATGAAAAGCCAAAAAGACACAGTGGGCTTAAAGCCACCAGCAGCAAACCCAGCATCCTGCATGAGCACGTACAGCCTCTGGTGAAGCCTGAATGGTCATGGCTGGCCTGTTCTAGCTGTTTGCAGCACATCTGCCTGGACCTCCTTCACACCTCTGCAATGTGCTGCAGATGTATCTTCACACCACACAGTGCCTCCAGCCCTTCATCCAAAGCCCTGTAGACATCCATACTTTCTCGTGTTTTTCATAAGTGGCACACAAGGCAATCTACCATGGATGGATACAGCAATCTACAGGACAAAGGTCCTGCAAGTAACTCCCCTTAGTGACACCAACAAATGCTAAAGTGGAAAGAAAAAGGTGGCTTCAATCCTGTTAGGTCTCTTGGCCAACCTGTTTTCACATAGTGTTATCAAATTGTTAGAGATGTTGACAAAGATCTCACTTGATCTGAAGCAACCTTTGCTCAAAGAAGGTTTTTGATGCTATTTGTGTGCCTGTATATGGAACAGCTCTTGGTCTGTACAAAGGAAAGTGACAAAGAAACTTTAAAGGCAGACCTGGGAAAGAATAACACCAAGGGATTTCATGAAACAAAAATAAACCCAAACAAGTTTTATTATGTTCTCTGACTTGAGTACTTTTTAAGAAGTTACTCGGAAATTGTACAAAACCTCTGGTTTTCCACTTCCTGACATTTCTTCGACAACTTGAAAGATCTGATGAATTCTCTGGAAATGGATAAATCATGACATGTCCTCAAGTTCCACAGATCTTTCCCTTTCATCCCACATTTTGCAGCATGTAGCCATTATTGGAAAGCAGTTTGCAATTTGCCTGTCTTTACCAAAGTTTTTGCAAAATGTCTTTATTTGTGGCTTCTGAAGAAACCTCTTGAAGTTTCAGTAGTTTCTCCCTACCTGCCAATGAACTGGCAGCAATATGTGCTTTCTGGTAGCTTTCTAGAAAATATATCCTACTCTGGTTCACAAACTTTGAGTCCTAAGGACTCATTTGACCTTTGAATTTGTTTCTGTCTGGCTTAATTTAGTCTCTTACTGCAGTCTAGACAATTTTCTCTTTCTCACCCAGAATTTACTTTCCATCTTGCCCTTCTCCCTCCCCTTCAGTTTCTCCTGCTCAAGGATGTTTTTCTCCTATCCAAAATGAAGATTCCCAGTCCTAGAGGTGAACTCCATACAGCCCACAAGAGTCTGTCCAGCCACATCCATACTGGGAAGGTAAGCAGAGCCAGGGCAGAAGCACAGATCTCCCTCATCTGAATCAGAGAATGGCTACAGCAGTGCCAGGATCATTTCTGAACTGGGCCAGCCAGCCACCAAGTTCCTGAGCACAGCTTGAAAGGTCACACAGTGCATGGACTGGACTAGACCAGGGACTATTCACTAGCCAAGATAGATGTAGCCACTATGTTTTGAAGGCAAAGAGTCTTCAACAGTACAGACATTGCCAGATGGCTTCAGGGACAGAGAATGAGACCTCAGAAGATGTACTCTTGGGGTCCTACCAGTCCCTTCTCAGAGTCTCTGCCCTGCTGCATTTGTGCAAACAAAAGCAGGTGTGCTGGAAGCCGTTAATCTGTCCTGAGCACTGAATGTGTCCCCATCTTTTGGAAGGCTGTGTGCCCACATGAGCCTGTGGACAGGCCCATGAACACTGTTTGCAAATGCAGGTGTTCCTCTTTCAGCTTCACTCTGGCATGGGTTTTCATGAACTTTCCTCTCCATCCAGACACTCCCCACGCCAATAAAACACCCTTCAGTGTGGCTGGCTGCCTGGCTGGATTATGCCAAGTGACTACTGCTACTCAGGTGCTGGTAAATTCCCATTGAGAAGTAATGCTCAATTTGGCTGTAGGTGTTTTTCCCCAAATAAAACAGCAGGTCTATGCTTTCTGTACGGGGGGAAGGGAGTGTGAAAAAATAGAAGACCCTCATTCAATTGCACAAGCTTCATGAGCAATTAGTAGCTCAGAGGGGAAAGAAATCATGAACCAAATCATAGGAAATGGCAATGGAGCTGCAAAGATGACATCATAGTTTATTGGAATTATTTAAACATCTTAGACATATGTGCAAAGCTCAGCGGAGAACTCCAGTGCTACATGCCAGTGAAAATCATCTTTTCATTCAGGATCAAGTAAAATGTCCTTCTGACTTCATATTGGAGTGCTTTACTCATCTTTTTATGCATGGCATCTAAATAAAGCCTCTGTCACAATTAGCTGTGCTGAAACAACCTTGGATATCACATGATGATGCATATGCTTTAGCTGATGTGCATCCGGAGAGAAAGCTAACCAGAACCACAGGATATTTCAGACCTCGGGGGGAGGGAAGTGAGCAGCTCGGCTGTGGAAAGTAGCTGGAAGTTATCCAGCTTCCCCAGGCCAGTCAGTCATGAATATCCTGCTTTGGCCACAGAGGGCTTGTGGAGGAAGCAGGCTCACAACAATTGGGAAAGGTTTGTAACCACAAGAGTCAAATGAATGAAGCCAAGAGGCTGCCAAGTGATGCAATTCATGGAAGAAAAAAAAAAAAAAAAAGAAGAAGAAGAAAAATAACCCCAACAACTCCTCAGCTCCTACACAGGAGCATTCATCATTCGCTGTGACCTTCCAGGAATGTGCTGACAGACACAAAGCGTTTTGTGTGACATTGTGCCAGTGAACTGGAGTGACTGCAGCTCCAGCATTGTTTCCTAACAGCAGGGCACCATCTTCTGGAGGCTGCACGGACTGTCCCCACCGCTCCTGGGGCAGCGCGGCGGGGCAGAAGGATGCACCACCCCTTTGAAAGCAATTTAGGGTCTAAAAAATAAATAAAAACAAGAAATAAACCCCCCAGTGTTCAAACCTCGTATTAAAACCAGCCGCTGCCTCAATTAAGCACAGGCGCCTGAGCGTCCGAGAGGAGCATTGGAAGGGGAGGGGGTGATGCTGCGCTGGGAAGGGATGGAGGTGAAGGAGACCTCCCAAAAACGTGGCTGGCAGATAAAGTTGTGCTGCTCAACGGCACTGCACAGTCACTGCTGGATGGACTGAGGAGGAAAAACAGTGTGATACACCTCTTACCTTCACGGGGCTTTCCCGTGTTCTCCAGGGGTGCAGAGAGGCCTTGTGCCAAGGGAGGATGGATTCCAGCCACCACCTCTGGGTTTGCTGTCTTTGCTGCTGCCATGGTACTCGTAGTGCTGGCAGCAGTAAAATGGTATCTCCTTGAGCCACCAGAACTTGATATCAGTTACTTCTTCCTACGAAATTTCAGAGTAAATTACACTTTAATTTTAGGTGCATATTATGAAGGAACAAGAAAAAAATGAGGCTTATATACTGAATACAGGCATATCTGGTGACTTACACTGAAATTTAAGAATTTAGAGGCAGTGTCATACACTATTTCCCATTGCTGTGGAAGCTGTTTTGGCTATGCTTCCAGAGCAGCTCAGTGCTGTGTCTCCACAGCTGTAGCATCACCTCAGAAAAACCCCAGTCCCCACCGGCCCACAGACACGTCCTGCTCCCTGCTCATAACTGCCTGTTGGGAAAGGGGGAACCTCTCTGCTGGGGACTTTGCTGCCCGGAGTCAGCGGGGCTGCAGCAGCATGGTGTTTACAGATAATGTGCTGCTAGGGCAAGCTCTGCTTCCTTACAAGCAGAAAATGTGGCCTTGGAGGTTAAGAGGTCATATCAAGCCATGATAGTGCAGGTGACAGTATCTCATTCTTCAGAAACACCTCCAGGGCCCTGTTTATCTCCTTATAACTAGGGTAAACTTTATTCCCTGGTGATGAGCCAGGCCACAGATTGTTGGTTTGGTTATACCTCCAATGTCATCTCTCAGATCCTCTCTGTAGAGTCCGTTGTCCTCCCTTTGTACTCAGTCCAGACATGAACTCGCTATGATGTATATTGGCCTGAATATGTAGACTGGATTTTATCCTCCTCTGTGCAATGCTGTTGTCCAAACAGACTAATAAAAAGAAAATAAAATTATCTGCTCCATTTAATAGCTGCAAAACTCCTAAGTCCCAAGCCCTTTAATGTCTGACATACATGTCTTGCTATTCTACTCTTACTAAAACAGAATTCACATATTTTAGCTGAAGGACAATGTCATAGGTACCACGAGCAGAAGTGTCCAGGCATTTGGGTATGTCTAGGAGCACAAGCTGCTCACCATCAGGTGAAGGGTGGCTGGGCAGCCAGAAGGTTTCCCCATCCTTTTCCATTACCTTTCCTGCAACACTTCCAGCATACCACATCATGCAAAGGGAGAGGAAGAAAAAGGAGTAATGCAGAGGCATGTGGCATTAGGCTGCCATGGGCACCATGGCGTCTACCTTGCTGAGGATTTCAGCTGTCAGGCTGGCAACTGAGAGCATGCAGGACAGCAGAAAAGAGGCTGTCATGCTCTAAGTACAGATAGTACAATCCTCACTGTACAACAGTTCTGGCTGCTCTTGGTCAGACTTTGTGCCTGGGCAGACCTAGGGCTCAGCAGCTTCACAGTCAGGAGGAGAGGAGGGGAAGCTGCCCAGCAGGAGGAAGGGATGTGGGCAGCAACATCCTGGAGATTCTGGCCATGTCTAGGGTTGCACACTGGGCAATTCCCATGTGTCTGTCTGGATTTCAATATGACAGACTGGATTAGGTTCATCTGAACAGGAAGAAATAAACAGTTACAATAAAAGGTACAAGGAGCTGCTGGCTCCGCTGTGCCCTCCACAGAGATGGTGGGTCACTTGGCCAAAGCCAGAAAGAGGACACAGTCAGGTGGCATGAAGACAGAGACTGGGAAGATAAGGAGCCAGTACAGGAACAAGTGTAGGATTATGGTCCACACTCAAATAGATAGGATATGGAGAAACAACTGGAGGAAATAATAGATGCTACAACACTTTAATAAAAAGAGAGTAGAAGATACCAAGATAAACTTACTCTTCTGTCCTTGCCTGGAGCTAAATTTTCAGGGCCATCCAGGGTGATCAGTTAGGCAGAGATAAAGGATTCACAACACTTCTGTGTAGCAGTGTCACTGTAAAACCGGGTGATGTCCAGTGTGCTTTAGACAAGCATGTAGATTTCTCACTTCAAAATCCAACATGCTGCTTCATTTCTCAGAGTCCAGCTGAGCCCTCAGTCTCCCACTGCTGCCATGGGCTGCGGTCACACGGAGGCTGTTCCCATGCCCCCAGCTAGCTTGCTTCTTGGCATCCAGCTCTGGGAAGGGACATCCGTGTGCCCTATGTGTCTGGGAGCATGTGATCCTGGGCAAGTGACTTACACCCTGCATGCCACGGATCAGGCTTGCTGGGAACAGTTCCCAGGGAATTCCTCAGTTACTATCCAGTGGTCTCTTACAGTGTTTATTGCAAATGGGGAGACAATCAAAGTAAACCTGTAGGGAAGCATAGAAAGATCAGATCTAATCTAAGCTGTGAGTAGCAGCCTGGCTAGACAGAGTAAAAGAGTCCAGTTACCATTCATTTAAGAAACTAACTTCCTCCCATCCAGCACCTGATGCAATAGCTGATTTTTATGAGATAATGAGCCAGAGCTCTCCAGTTATCTAAGACAAGGCTTCACCTCCCAGTAAGAAATGAAATACTAAGCCCACCTGGTATCAAATGGCATCATTTAACTGGTGGCAGCTCGTACCAGTAGATATCAAAGAAAGATCTGACTCAGTATCTGCAGAGGCAATGTTAGTGAAAGGTAATATCTGTCCACTACATGACTGTGGGTTGTAGCAGCATGGCACCAGAAAGTCTATGAAATAAAGATCAGTGTCAGCTTGCATGGGGCTTTCATCCCCAGGTATCCCAAGCCTTTTGTGCTTGCTCTGCCCCGTGAATCTTTCCTCCTTAGAGAAAGACAACAGAGTTGTCTCCACCTTTGCAACACAACAGCTGAGTACCAGCAACCCTTTCACTGACTTCTGCTGAAGATCTAAAAAACTGACACAATGGTCTTTAAAAAGAAAAAGGTTATGGATATTACGGTGTATCAGAAAAGCAGGGGTACCACACTGTAGTAAGGAAATTAATGTTTTCTTTATCATAAAGTCAAAGCATATTGCATTCAATAATTGCCATTTTCTTTTCTCTAATTCCACACATGTTGGGACATGGAACATTGGGTGTGAGGAGGCTTTTAAGGAGGAAATTGCATCTTAAATTTTTTAATATATTTCCATAACATCCAAGCTTTTCAAAGAGTTCCTGATGAATTAGAGGATCTCAGTCCTGAGAGATGAATTTAAACGACCATAAAAGGACTTAAATTTCAGATGATGGGTGCTCAGCCATTCTGAAATTCAGGCATTATTACAATGTTTCCAGTTAGGCACCCAAAGTCATTAGTCACTTCTGAAAACCTTGGCATAGAGTAAAAGAGAAAATCTCCAACTGAGCTAACATCCTTCATGTACAGTCTTGTAAAACAAAAACTAGAAAAAAATGTCCTAAAACCCATAAGTGAGTCAATCTCATTCATTGTGTAAGCTGTAAATTATTTTTACTTAATAATAGCTAATACCTGGCTTTGATACAGCTTTTTTTTTTTCTTTATCAGTGGACTGTAAATGTATTATAGTCTTTAAATGCAGCATCATGGAGCCATTAGTACAAGAATTTAGTCAGTGTAGACAGACCATCATAGCAAAAGAATCTGGCTAAACAAAATATACACCAAAGTATTTGCTTCTTAGAAAACAATGGGCAATTTTAAGCAGGAAAAAATTCTGCTGCCTTTCTCACATATTATCCCTGAGAATGAATTTCTCAGTCAAACCAAAGACATTTGTGTTATTGTTTCTTTTGGTTCCTCCTTCCAAGGCAAAGGGAAGGAGGTTGCACCGCAGATCCCAGCACCAGGTTTTCTACCCTGTCCTCCAGAAGAAAAAGGTGGGAGGTTGCACCATTGTTGCACCAGGACCGGTTGCACAGTGGAGGTTTAGGCATTTACCCAAGGCTGTACCTGAAATAATATCCTGCACCATAAGCCACAGGAATTGACTCAACAGTCCAGAGGCCAAGATCATCCTCAGCACCGCTCTTAGCCTGGGTATTTCAATATCTTGGGGTACCTCGTGAGGTACCAGTAGATTGGCTTCATGAGTAGACTAATTCACAATGTGATAGCATCATGTTCCTGTTGGCCAGGCTTTTTCTACCATGGAGCAACCCACTACTAGCCAAGCTACCACATGCCTGCAGGGACCTGATCAAGCAGAGGAGCCATTTGGCATACAGGTCTGGATTCTTCCAGTTCAAAAGTTTCAACCTTATGGGGCCAGCAAGCACCAGCGCTGGGCTGGGCGATGAGTAAAAGCCAAAGCACTGGTTCATCCAGTGTAGCAAGCCTGTGCCAGACACATCACCCTGCAGCTCAGATAAGCCCCAAATTGAGCCTAAGCAGTGCTGAGCTCTACTCTCAGCACAACACTTTCGCTCTCTGGGGCCTTATAAAGGTCACTTTGTAAATATTTTTGCAAGTGATGCTATGCAGCTTTTCTGTACAAACCTGTTGCGTCGTTACTCAATCAAAAACAGTTGCTGGGCTGGGTAGTTTGAGGCTTGATTTATGTGGGGCAGCTCTGGCAGTTTTCAAGAGATTAATAAATTAAGTTCTAGTGAAATCTTTGCCACCAGCCTTGGTGCCACGAGCAGCTACCATTTTGTTCCTGCCACAACCCTACAGCCAAGCCTCCTGATAACAGAGAGGCATGTGAGCATACAAGCAGGATCAGGCCTGATGCAACCCCACCTCACAGTCTGTTCAAAACAGAGACAGGTCCTGACACCAGCACACAAACCAGGCGGCTCTTAAGGAAGGTAAGATATCTAAAAATATCTAGGAAAAGAGCACAATTTGAAATGCAAGCACGAATCTCTGGGAAAGGAGAGAGAGGTGGATGCAAAAGAAGAGAGAAATATGTAATAGGCAATAATCCATCCAAAAAACCAAAGCAAATGTCCTGGATAGATGCAGTCAATACAATTTTATGGATATTTTCTTTCTAGACAAATCTCAGAATTTTGTGGTTATGTGTTAGTTTTATATGTCCATTTAACAGTCAAACCAACCCTCTGTCTCACTTTTACCTAGTTTTAGAAGATGGAGTTTCATTTGCTTTGCAAATAGGATTTTCTTTTAATGTAAAATGATTCCAGATAAGAAAATGAAGCCCACAACTGACAAATTGTCATACAAAATCTTTAAAAAGCATTTTAAAGAGTTAAGGATTGCAATATACTCGCATAGCCCATCATTAAAATAAACATTACTTTTTCATCCCTGGATGTGAAATACAGAACAGTCACATACAACAAAATGTTTTTTGAAAAAGAAACAGAAAAATTATTATCCGACTCCTGAAAATGGGCAATGGTTCTATTTGACTTATGTGCTGACACTTCTTGAATTTGATAAGTGCTTGCCTACCACTGTGGAAGGTCATGTATGTGTTTATCACTAATACATATCAATCAGTTTCACAGGTAAATCAGTAGGCAGACGATTTGAACAGACATCTGAAACTTGCCATGTTTTTTTAATTAAGAATTGCAATCAGAGCATTATTCCCAGGAATGGTTATTGCTCTTATCTGCAGTATTCCCCACAGAACATTCTCTCTTCAAAGCCAATGTTTAGAAATTCACATTAGCCAAAACTCTACCCCTGTGCTCATCAGTGATACGTTTTGGAAATGTTATCCCTGGGTCAACACTCACCTTGCTGCATTTCAATGAACGGTGTGAGGTCTGCTGATTTGCATAACAGCCCATGTTTTCCAGTCCATCCAGAGCTCACACCATGTTGCTCCCTTTCACAAGAGTACCTGGATCTCAGTAACCTGAACACCTCACGGAGGCCATGATTCAGTGGATGTCAGAAGTGCTCAGAGCTTCTGAAAACCAGCCAGCATTTAATAGGTAGCTAAAAATACATAGGCACAGGCTTGCTCACGAGGCAGAGCCCTTTAGCCTCCCCACCCTTCCAGCACCCTGGTGCACCCAGCTATTTCATTGTCTCCTCAGCAATAGGGCTCGGGAGGGCTCTAATACAGAGCTGCACTGCTGTCACTTAGCAACCTTTGCTGTGTTCCCTAAGTGGTGTACTGAGGAATTCATGTAAATTCAGCATTTCTAAGCAAATCAAAGTTTTTTTCCTCTGTCACCAGATAAAGTATAATAATTAAAGTTTAAAATAAACCTGTGAGGACTATTTCTCGCTGATAGAAATAGAAACAAGGAAAAACCGATCTGAGATTCTGCTGCCAGTTACTGAGATTGCAATTACTTAATTATTAATCTTTTTCCCACTTGTTTTGAGAGGACATAATACCTTCATCAGTGACACAGACAGTGGCACTGAGTGCACCCTCAGCAAGTTTGTGCATGACCCCAAGCTGAGTGGTGCAGCTGACATGCCAGAGGGATGGAATGCCATCCAGAGGGACCTTCCCAGGCTGGAGAACTGGGTCTGTTTAAACCTGACGAGGTTCAACAAGGCCAAGTTCAAGGTCCTGCATTGGAGTTGAGGCAATCCTCAGTACCAATACAGGCTGGGAGATGAGATGAGATGGAGAAAGGACTTGGAGGTACTAGTGGATGAGAAGCTTGACATGAGCCACCAAGATGCGCTCATAGCCCAGAGAACAAATCACATCCTGAGCTGCATCAAAATAAGTGCAGCCAGCAGGTTGAGGGGGATGATTCTGCCCCTCTACTTGCCTCTGGTGAGACCTCACCTGCATTACTGTTTCCAGCTCTAGAGTCCTCAGCTCAAAAAGGACACAGACCTGTTGGAGAGTGTCCAGAGAAGGGCCACAAAAATGGTCAGAGAGGTGGAACAACTCTCCTATGAAGAAAGGCTGAAAGTGCCGCTCCCACAGTGAGTTCCGCAGCA
>NW_008625733.1:0-795 GCF_000691845.1 Merops nubicus | reverse complement strand
ATCTCCCCAGCCATACCCATCACAGCCATGCCAGCCAGGGTGGCGTCCTGCATCTGGACCTGGTGGAGGAGCACTTGGTCAGGGGAATGGGCGCTGTGGAGGACGTCAGCATGGGGCTGGGGGAATCTGGGATTCCTCAGGGATGAAACTGAATCTTAATGAACCTAAGCAAGCCTAACGGGCATCCCCTTTTGCCCCAGGGGTACTCAAGCTCGCCACCCCTGTAGGAGAGGACGTGGGCAGGGCATGAGGCTTGGGTTTGCCCCAGGAGGGGACCTACCATCTTCGGGGTGCTCTCCTCACTGAGGACAGGCACGAGGATGAAGGTGGCCAGGGTGCTCGCTGCCAGGGAGAAGTAGGTGTTGAGAACTGCCCAGGACTCAACGTTGTCACGGACGGTGGTGAAGCTGGGCCAGAAGATCCACAGGTAGAGGGTTCCTGTGGGGAAGGGGAACAGGCAGGTTTTGGTGGCGGGCTTGATCCTTTGTGGGAAAGAAACTTTTGGTAGTGCCAAGAAGATGCAAGTGGCCACAGCTTGCAGTGTGGGAGGGTCAGGCTGGGTGTGGAGAGGCCGGTGAAGCCCCAGGGCAGGTCCCCAGGGGGGTGGAGGTGTCCTTGGTCTCTGCTGCTCAGCGCCAGAGCCACGCTGTCCTAACGTTGGTGATGGGGTCTGTGACTCGTGGTGGGGTCAGAGCTCCGTACCAACCACAGCAAAGCCATCTGACTGGTGCCCCGTGTCCTGCTGCCCTTTCCTCCTGTCCACACGGGGCTGGTGCAAGAGCCGTGAAGCCATCA
>NW_008625732.1:25315-36763 GCF_000691845.1 Merops nubicus | reverse complement strand
TCCAACCTAAATGATTCTATGATTATCAGGATGATATAGTTTTTCAGTCCAACAACACTGAATTAACAACCGTATCAAATTAATTATAATGGAAAATGTCAACTGGCATTTAAGGACATTAACTCCTTACACTTTTATTGGGAGACCTCAAAACAGTTCATTAGCATTACATTGGTTTCATAACATCCGTTAGACATAACTATATCCATTTCAGAGATTAAAAAATTTATGAACAGATAAGAAGCTTAAGCCCAAATCCTTCATCGTTTAAAATGCTAGCCGTGAGTGGTGTTTTCATTTAAACTGATTAAGCTCAGTTAATTCAGCTTGAAAAATAATTTATTTAAAATATTATTTGGCCCATGGAAAGAACGTTAGAAAAGATGCTAGTATTCACTATGAGTATCATAATTTTAATTCCTACAAAGAAAAATGCAGAATTTTAAATTAAATCCAAGTGACGAAAAATATGTCCCCTTGTATAAGAGGACTGAGTATCTTGTCTACTTATTAACCTACCCTGGGTGTTAATTACCCAGAATAGACTCTTCATTATAATCTATTGCTTATTACAGACTTTGGACTATACAATACATTTCACATTTACACATGCAAGCGTTCTATCACAGCCCAACTGCACTGAGCTTTAGGGGTCTCAAACCACTTAGTTCAGCTAATCACATTTGACTGTTATGTTCAGGAAACTCTCTTAAAGTAAGAGAGTTACAAACTCAAGCATTCAGAAGTCAGGAAATATTTGAATGAAGGTTGATGAGTGTGCAGGTAGTACAGCTTTTATTTGCTTGTTATATATTTTACCTTTGCCAGGATACAGACTGCACTGTGTTCAATGAATAGTTTCTTTGCGTAAATTTTTAACCTTACCTGTCATTCTATGGGCCAGACCTCATCAAAGGAACAATTAAACCTCAGTTTGAGCTGAAAGCTCCTATTTTTCCAAATGTCACCCCAACAACTGAGTGAACCAAAGAAAACATGTTCTTCTCCTTGATGCCCATATGAGATGTCAAAGTGTTATCATCACTATATAGACAGGCAACTGATGGCACAGAAAGATAAAGCCATATTATCAAATATGCTGAAATTTGCTGAGTGTTTAATTTGAGGTACCTTCTCAGGTGCAATTTCCCACATTAAAATTGTGATAAACAATGTAAAGCACAGGAATTCTAGTTGAATAGCCTACTTAAGGTTCAAAACATCTAACCAACAGAAATGAAGCTATGAGTATTGGCCATCTGCTGCTCATCTAATGGGACAGACAACTGTAGAAACAGTTAGCATCCACCTGAACCAGCTGGGATGGGTATTTGTCACCTTAAAAACAGTTCAGTCTCCTGAGTTCAGTAGAGGGAGAGGACTTCATTTTGATTCTCACCACCTCTCATCTGTCATGCCTTCATTATCTGGGTCTTTCTGCTTCACCTGGAGAAGTTTAAACTGCTAATCTTTGGTTTCCAGATCTACCTCTCTTCCTTCTTTTCTAAGAGAACTTGCCACAATACGTTACCCATTTGCTTCTCCCACAAGCACACCTTTGTCTCTCTATTCCTGCCGATCATCATTTTTGCAATCTCTGATCTTACTCACTTGGAAGCAGATGACTAGCACTATCTGAGAACACATATATGATAAATACTGCTAGCTGTACCACCACCATGTGGACATTCTTAAGCTGAGGGACCAGCTGATGTTATTACTACAAATCTTTTCTGTCATATGTGTATATAGTGTGTATATATATATCTATCTGTGAATATGCATCTTAATGTATGTCTGTGATATATCCAATATATGTGTATATACGAAAGTGTGAATATATCTAACATTTCAACATTTCAGCATTAACAGTAACATATTACTTATAACATAAAGGAATCATAAAATTGGGATAACAATTCCTCCACCTGCATACATGTGTGTATTAAGGTCAATTACACAAACAAGTCAGTCCTGCTGTGAGTGTAAGTGGTTATCAGTCTTTGCCTGCTGAGGAAGGCTGAGGTGAGGTGACTCCACTTTCAGACATCGTGCTTCAGCAGACTCAAAAAATCCCACATCAAAATCCTTCCCCTACTGCAGTCAAAAGCAAAGCTTGCCCTAACTTCAGTTGTAACTGTCAGAAAGCATGTGAATTTATCACACTGTATGCAGCCCTCATTTACTTGAGTAAATCTTACTCATCCAAGTGATCTCACAAACATTTCCATTTTTACCCCAATACAAATAATATTAACACTAATCATTAGAACAGTTTACCTCAAAGAGCAGTTTCCATCCCTCTCTTCCTACCCCTCAAAAGAAACTGCTTAGTAATACTCAGCAGCTACAAATCTCAGGCAGTCTTAAAACCATTCTCTGACCCAAAGAGTTCTGTAAGATTCTGGATATTCTCTAGTCTTTATTTCTGCTCTTACAAGAGAAGCTTGAGAGAATTCTGATTTTTAATTTTTCTCTGACCTAGTAAGAGGTAAAATTTCCTTCTGCTCCCTGTCTGCATATACCCCTGCAGCGGAACTTTGAAGTGGCATCTAGCTCATGCCAAGACACAAATTGCTGCCTTTTCCTTCACAGCAGAACATTGCAGAGGGGAGAAATCCTTGAGATGATGCCATCCTCTGTTTGTTTTAACTCTAATTTTGAAAGCCTTCTAGGCAGAAAGTATACAACCAGTGCCTAGAGAACAGATTTTGTGAGATACAGCATGGAAAATATGTTGCTAAAGGAAAAAATGCCAACCAGCATTCCCACATCGGCACAAACATTTCCACATCTAGTCCTTCATCTTCTTTTGATGTTTGTGATATTTGCTGTTTATGAACATCTTTCAGTTGCTAGCATAAGAGAGTCACATGAGATCGCTGCATGGTACATGCCTGGGCAAGGCTGTAGCAAGAACCTATTTCAAAAAGCCTATTGAAAACCCAGTGAAAGCAATGAATTCTTTCCAACAGCCCGCATTCTGTCTTAGAAGAAACTCTTCAGCTGCATACAGATTTCTCAAGTTGTAGCTCAGCAAGGGAATAGGCAGTAAGTGTGATGATCACAGTGCTGTCTCCCATGGTCTCAGGCTAGGAAATGGGCTTCCTGCATGTAAGATGCATGCACACACACAGCCCCCGCTCTGTAATGTAAACACATCTCTGAGCAACTAGTCTGAGGAAGAGGATATCCTGTAGGATTTTTATTTTGTATGGATGTTTTCCCATTTCTTTCTCAAGTAAGATAAGCGAGTCTCTTCTGTGTCCGTTAGCATGCAACAAGGGGCAACCTGCCAAGTAAATTCATCTTCTCAGTCTCTGTTGGCCCTGGGTCTGTTTCCTCAAGAAACACAGGGATAACTATTTTTTGTTTTTTTTTTTTCCCCCCTGAATCTATCACCTGAGGCAGTATGAATGTAATCCAAACTATTTTTCATTTCAAATTCCAGCCTCACACAAAGCACATACACAAACATAAGGCTCCCAATAGACAATTTCCAGACAGTAAAATAGTCCTCAAGCATGTAAAGATAAGTTTTCACGGAAAGCTATCCTAATGTGAACTGAAAAGCTATAGCTCATTCATGGTGTGGCTGGGGCAAGCACCCTGTCTGTTTCTGGTATTTCTGGAGACACAACCACTACCTTTAGAGTTGTGGAGCAGTACAATTTATTCCTATGATTCTCTATATGGAAATACATGAGGAGGTCATCTGCATTTCTGGTCAAGACAGAAGAGGAACTGCAGAAGGGCACTGGAAGTCAACATATAAATAACTCTCATCCACTGCTGTAAGCACTACAAATACTGCCACTGGGCAACCAGCATGAATGAAAGGTACATCTAGCCCACAACAGGATGGTGGGATAGGTCAAAGTCCAGCCAGGCTTGGTAGAAAACACGTATCTTGTATGTAGATAGGAGGGTAAATATCAGTAGCCCCTAAACGAGACTATATATTTGCCCTGAAGAGTTACTGCAAATCTTTCCTCTGTGGAGATTAGTCAATGCTTAGATACATTCTTCTTTCTCAACATAAAAGCTCTGGGAACTGTTTTTGTGCCACTTCCATACAGTCAAATGCCTGAATTTGTAGGTTACATCTTGGAGAGTCACAAGATGCAAAACTCTCACAGGAAATTAGGTGGAAAAGAACTGAAGAACCTGTCATTTATTTTTAGAACTCTTACAATTCATACCATTCAGATTTATTTTCTTTTCATATCCCCAGCTTAGAAAGCCAGTCTTGCTATCTTTGAGGTGCAAGTCAAAACTTTCAGATATTAAATAATTCTTAGAGTTTCACTTCATGGAAAAAAAAGAAAGCAAGCACTAAATATTGTGATGGTTGACAATATGCATGTGAACTGGGACATGTATTGAATGTACAAAACAATACAAAAGTTTTGGAAAAGTGAAATTAATTCCTTATGTCACTACATTTGCATAATTCCACCTAAATAAATCAAATTCTACAGTGTAGCAGGATGGATAAGCAGAACCTGATTAAGAATAGAGCATATGTGCTCCTTAGAGAAAACAAATCAATCTATTGAATAATGAAAAAACATCAGAAGTTCCCAAGCCTCCTGAATAACATCTTAAGTTCCATTCACCAAGACACACATCAAATTTTGCATACTTACTCTTCAAAAACTATACAGGCATTGAAATACTGTAGTTTACATAATTCAGAGCATTAGAATGGTTTTCTGTTTTATTAGCTCTATTATGTTATTAGATATAATAGTCTTTACTGTATAGAAGTTTGTTATGTACTTCATGGCTATCCAGCAGGATGCTAGCTAAACAATGAAGTAAAAAAATGAAAGGTTTTTCAGGATAATTTAAAAGTCTGTATAGAAGATGATACTTCTAGATACACAAGATACATTAAGCACCTAGTGAACCAATTGTGTTAGTTCCTTTTTTGTCACAAAGGACAATTAAACAGTCTTGTGACTGAACTTAAAGCAGGGAATTCAGTTAGTCAGCTAAGTGTCACCTCCTCCTGCATTGAACTTTTCCCATCTGATATACCATTTACAGAGTTACTTCATTGTGGATATAATTTACTTCCATTTTTCAGTACGTAATTATATATAATCCTGTATTCAATTGACCAAAAGAGCTCCCACTTATGTGATCTATGGACTATACTTATTTTTCACCATAAACTCTTCTGCCAATTTGTAGTGCAAAATCTCCTAACTTTTATGGATTTCTGTTTGCACACTGATGCTCTCCATTTTCAAGGAAAGACTGATCACAAAAACGACAAGGAGGTCTATATTACTCATTCTGTTTCCAGACCTGAAAGGCAGTGCTGCAAAACCACAGCTGAAATTTAAAAAATCAGGTTGTCTAAATTTTAAGACAATTTCAAGAGTAGGTCTGTTCTTCCTCTCAGCTTTAGCATACTTTACTAATAGTAATCACAATGGTAGGATACAAACCCAAGTGGTAACTCTTGCAGAAGAGTAAGAACTACTTCCTGTTGCACTTTGCTGGATTTGTTTTTACTTGGGTCTGGTTTGTGATCTGTTCATCACAAAACTGGTGCCAGAACACAGGGGGCAGTGGAAGTAAACAGACACAACTGAGAGATCTCGGAATACAAATTATCACTTGAAAATCACTTGGGAGGTAGCTAAGATGGACACTACTTCCCAATAATTACCTCTTTCTTAAGAGTAATAAATACAGCTGTGCATTGGGAACACACAGTGGTAAAATCAGACTCAGAATGTAAAACATCACACATCCTCTGAAGTAATGTCAACAGTACCTTAGCTCTGATGGTCCAAGTATATAAATGCAGCAAGGTTCAAGGAGATATATAACAACCCCATCACAAACTAGTGTAGATGTATGGCACCTGGAAAAGGTATTTTGTGGTTCAAAGTTTGTCTATTTGTATCCATAGCATAATTTTAAAGCATGATTTTCATTACAGTTCTGAGATTATTTCATGTTTTCTGTCCATTACACCCACTGTTAGGCATCTCTATTTTTCAGGTGCTCATCTTCAGATGAATTGTCCTGAATAACTCCATCTGAAGTTAATGCCAAGGGGAATCATGGGTTCTCCACACCCTAGAAAGGACTTGAGGGACCATACCATCATAAATAAGACTGGCAAATTTAGTATAAGCAAGTAACAAAGGAGGCACTTCGGGAAACGTTGACCTTAATTTCTTTGTGCCTAATTTCCTCCTTTTGTAAATGAAATATGAACACATGCTTTGCCTTGGTATCATAAGAATTGATGTGTCATGCTTGTAAGACTGAGCTAAGGCTCTCTAAAGAAAGGCAGTACAACATAAGAAATACTGTATTTAATGTAAATTTACCACTAATTAATTTGTAAAAATTCATTTGTTCATTTGAAAAAAACCCTGCAAAACGACACACGCATTATTAGTTAATAGCATAACAGTTTAACACATGCTAATATGTTGTGACAGTTTAGAGAAACTTGTATACACAGCTTGTGAACAGTGATTATTCTGAAGAATTCACTGCATAGAAAATCACGTACCTGTCCAACAGCAGCTGCAGAACATTCAGGAGTCATTAACTAGAAATAATTTTGCTCTAGTAATATGATAAAAGTACTGGGAAAGCTGAAGGAAACAGGAAGCAATGAAGGAGACAGCAGATGGAGGGTTTTTTTTTTGATGGCAGTAGTGGAAGAAGTTGTGGGGGTTTTGTTGCAGGATACCCAGGAATTTTTTTTTTTTAAAAAAGGAGGGCTGAGAGAAGGATTTGAAGATCTCAGAAAAGACTGTCCAAAACTTCAGTTGGTATCTGGAACAATGAAGACAGCAGGAAGATGGCTTCTTTTTGCCTTTTGTGTAAATAAAGCATGTTACAGAAGTTACACTTGCAAAACCATAGAGATCATTGCTGCAGCTGTCAGGGTTATGGGTTTAGAATACTAAGCAGAGTACTCCTAAGAGCTCAGGCGAGACTGCTGGGGACACATGAAGAGATTACTATTGGTTTTATTGCCTAGAGCCATGGAAGGCAGAGGACAGAGACCTTGCACTGTGGTAATCCATCTGAAGAGCTCATAGATGCTCACTGGACTCTGATTAGACTCAAGTTTAGAAAAGCACAGTATCAAACGTCTGAACCCCAAATAAGGAGTTTGGGGGTTTTCTGGAGAAAGCTTGGCCAGAACTATGACACACAAAGACACACACACACATATGCAGGGTGGCATTCAGTTTCCTAAACATAGGTGTCTACAGCCACTTGAGATTCTCCAAGGTTTTGAAGATGTCTGCACAGGAATGGCAAATATGATGCAAAACCTTCTGGGAGAGCAGCCAGGACACCCCAGGGCATCTCAGGTGGCACCAAGCAACCATATTTAGCTAGCTGAATCCCAGCCCCCAATATTCCTCTTTTTTCAGAAGGAATATAATTCAATCACAGCATTTTATTTCAGACCTTTCTTCAAGCCTTGCCAACAGGGGAGTGAAGGGGCAGAGCAGCCTGCATGAAGGCAGTGGTCACACAGCTGATTCTCATTCTTCTGCTGGGCACAGCCACGTCTGCCTCTCCCTTCTGAACAGACCAAACTTCTGACCCCATGAAGGCAAGGTTTCTTTCATAATCCATGTCACTGACTATTAGGAGGACGCAGAGACGTTTTCAGCATATTTGAGGATATGTAATATAGTGCCCAGTGGTTCTTTTTGGGTTTTTTTGTTTTGTTTTTTTTTTTTTTTTTTTTTTTTTAAGAGTAATGTCATGTCAAAAGAATATAATATATAATGTATGGTAAACAAATAAGCTCCATATTCTTGGAGACAGGTTCAGGACAGAAGCTGAACAAGGTTAGATTTTTCCTTGCCAAGGACCAAACTATCTTTCTACATGTCAAATACTGTGCCTAAATAATTCCTGCCATCTCACAAGGTCCAAGAGCTTTTCAAATATTACTCTGCAAAGCCACCACAGTGTTTTCTACTATTTGCCACCAAAGGGCCAGACATACCTGCTGATGTTTCTCTGAATTTGTCACTGGTCTTCTTCTTCCTCCATTTCCAAGGTTTAAAGATTTTGCCAATGGTGGAGAGTTTGCCCTTCCTCTTGAAGGGGGGAGTTTGGGATCCTGGGGCGGGTCCATCGGAGTTAGCGATTGAAGCCTTATCCAAACCATCAACTGTATAAACAAGAAAAGCAAAGGTAACTCCAGGATGGAAAGCAAAACAGTATCTGACAGCTAAACTAATAGATTGCAACAGGCTGGGTGTGGATCCAGGTGTTTTCTGTTCCAAAAGGCAGCCCGGGGGGCATGTAATTGCAGCTCACAACCACAAGCCAGGCCCCACCCCAGCTAGCCCTGAGCTTCACTGCTGCTCAGCACCTCAAATGCAGGCCAGAACTTGCTTCTTACAATGCACATCTGGCACATCTGCACAGTTCTGCACTTTTCCATCACTACTGGAGAATGTCTTTCGACGTATACTTAAGTGATTTTTTCTCTGTCCTTGGTAAGGCTGAATAAGTAGCTGTCAGCATACAGAAAACAAAACCCTTGCAATGTAAAAGTGTAAACTATTTTTTTTTTGAGTGAAACAAATCCTTTCTTAAACAAGGTCTAAAGAAAACTGTTCTGGCAGTGGAAGAGAAATCGGTCTGTTTGATATCCGTGGTAATCAGTCATTCACAGAGCACCCTGCCAGGAGTCAGGCTTCTTTTTAACAAAATGTATTTAACAATAAGCTTTTGAGCTGTAGCCAAAATTTAAAGAAGGATTGCTTTTCTGTAAAAATATATTGAGCGATATGAAAGCAAATATTTATCACCAATGGCTGTAACATTGAGTTTTGTGAACCAAATTAAGACTCATTCTACAGCATGCCATAGCATACGGTTCAAATAAATTTAACCAAAATTTCCCCAAGAAGTCTACGATTATTTATTTCTGTTTAAGAACTGAGGTTTCTTAGACCTGCAAACACTTCAAATGTAGTTAATTTTATTCACATGAGCAGCTTCACTGAAGTAGCTGTGATTACTTACGTACATAAAACTAATCACAGGCTTAAATGTTTGTGGCATACAGGCTCTGTAATTGCTTTCATTCATCTAAACATTCTAATTATAACCAATTCGGGATACAGTTGATGCCACTCTGAACAGTAATAATGATAATCATAGATCATTAAATCAGAAAGTGCTATTCAAAGAAGGAAATATCACTGTCCCCATTTTACAGATGGAAAATATGAGGCACAGAATCATTAAGTGCTTAATTTTATGTTTGTCAAATGGCTTCCTGAGTCCTGGTCCTGTGTCCTAGCTGCTAAAAAGATACATATTCAGACATGTAACATCATGGTGCAATCTTATTATTCTGTTTCTCAGACAAATGGCATTTAATGAGTCCTATATTTGTCCTAGACTTAGATTGATCCAGGATGCTAAAAAAGCCCCAAACATCTTCTCTGTGAGAAAGCTGATGTAATGCAAACAGAGTCCAAGAAACTTCCAGTGAAATAAAGTACTGGGAAAAAAGATCCATTGTATAACTTCACTGAAGTCTATGAAGTTAAAACCAGACATAAATTTGTACAAAAATGTACATTTAAAGCAATAAATCTGAGTTATGCCATAAATGTAATAAATCAGAGTGATGGAATAGAGAGATGGAAAACTTGTCTAGGATAAATTACTGTTATTTAGATGCATCAGAACTTAAGGTTTTTATTTAAGTGTTTTCCTTGGGTATTTTCTGGTCTATGAGATCAAGATAAGATGGAAGAAAGGGATGCAAATGAACAATAAATTTAAAAATCCAAGATTTTGGTAAGGACTTGGGTATGTCTACTTCTTGCATGAGTACAAAACCCCAGCCTCCTCACTTGTGCACCCCAGAGAAGGGGGCCATCTTTAGGAAGGTTTAAGTTGAGACTTCCTTAAAACAAACCAGCTGATAACCTACAGACCCTGAGAAGCTGAGTCAGAGGTGAGGATGAGAAGACCACCAAAGGCAGCAATCAACTCTGCAGAGAGGCACGGGACTGCAGAAGGACCCCTGTGGGGGTGCCTTGCCTGGAATTAGGTACTGCACTTTTGTCTAGTTTTACAGACATTGCCTATGGAGCACAATCACATGTGGAATACAGCCTCTGCTGGAAACCGTGGACCTAAAGGAGAAAGACATTTACTTGAAGAGCAGTTACAAAGATAAGACACCTAAATTTATCTTGACAATTTCAGCTGATGTAAGAAGGGGCAAGGGCCACAGCTTGTGGCCAGGGAATATCAGGTGCGATGTAAGGAAAACACTTCCAGTAGCAGGGTGGTGCAGCACTGGAACAAGTCTTGGGAGGTTTAGGAGGCTCAGCCAGGCAAGGCACGGCTGACCACACCCACTGTCAGTAATAGTCCTACTCTGAGTGAGGGACAGGCCTGAGTGACCTCCTGAAGTCCCCCCTAGTCAAGATTCCCATGGTGCTAAGGGATGTGGAAAGACCAGGTTACTCTGTCAAATCACCAGTAGTAAATCCAAAGAAACAGAACTGCTGAAGAAGAGACCAGGATCTGATGGTTGAAGAGCTTTGCCCTGGGACAGGAGCCAAGCATTATCTCACTGGCAGAGGCAGCTGGTCAGCTCATAAGAGAGAACGGCTACCCAACCTTTGGAGGCAGCAGGACAAAACCCATGTTCTTGTCTCTGATGGCTTAGAAAGGCTGGATTATTGATGTGAAGAGCTTGCACCCTGGTGGCAGGTAGCATGGTCTTTATACACACTAGAACACAGATCTTTCCAAATCTTCCTGGGTTGTGGGGTCCACTCTATTGCAGGAAACCACTTTCACAAAAGCCTTATTTAGATTTTTGGAATGGAGAAGGATTATGGCTTCAACAGCTCCCCACAGAGAAACACATATTTGCATCAGTCCCTGCTCTACTCTCTGCTGAAAATATTTAACTCTAAAGTAAGTATATTCATCCTAGCTAAAGAAATCTGTCTGCTTCAGATGAGCTAACATATCAAAAAAGGGATCCATTTAGTGGTGAATAATTCTGTCTGGGAAGACTGCAACTTTTTAAAACAGGATTCAACATTAACTCTTCCTGACAATAAAAGATGAGCTGATTTGTCAAATTAGTTCAAAGAGCGCTCAGAACTGGGAATTTACTAAACCATTGATCAGTTCCTTCATTTGAAAAAAGGACACAAATACGCATCTGAAAAGGAGGAGCAAGCATGGTCAAACATTACAGATCGATTTTAGAAAAAAATCTAAGGTAAAGCAACATTTTTAGGAAAAATTACACACTCCTATTGAAAAGCAATGATAAGGTAGCACATTTTACCAACTAATGAACTGCCTAGAAAAACAAAACCAAACCATTTCAACAATGACGTTCCAGAGCATTTATGGATAGATCTTTTTAAAAGCTATTAATCCTCATCT
>NW_008625732.1:15065-25284 GCF_000691845.1 Merops nubicus | reverse complement strand
CAGCAGGAAATTGATGTTTAAGACTTACACCATTTGCTTCATAGGTCATGTACTATTTAAGAATAAAGCAGTGTATTTCTCACCTCACAGAGCTCACATACTTTCTATTAATCATTATAAATGTTAAACATATTCACTGAGATGAAAAGAAACATCTTAGCTTTCTGAGACTAGAGGAACTGGGTCACTTGTGTTATTCTTTTATTTTTACAGTCTTGAAGTCCTGCCTTCTTCCCACCACGTTAAAAAGCCAGTGAGTCACTTCATTGCCTTCAATGAACATCATTATTAAGTATGACATTAGGACTTTTGACTATACTATGCCCCAGGTGTATATTTTACATCTGAAGGATAAAAAGCATACATAAGAAAGGTAAGAAGTAAATGAACCACGCTTGTTGATGTCATGTGAAGAGCAGATCTTATTGTAAAAGACCAACAACGCTGAGACACTATGAAGCTGAATCTTGATGGCACAGGCCATGAACTAGATGAAGGATACAAAAAAGACAGCCTCACCTCAAGCTTGTGGGCAGCCAGCAAAGACTAGCATCAGTCTATGGATGATCTCGACTTTCCTGTGAACACCCAGAGATGGAAATGCCTGAACATGTCTTATCCTAGGAAGGCTACTTGCAATAAGCAATGCTGATCTCTAGCTGCCTATGAGACACTTTCCTTCTGTGAATGATGTCTGCAGATGTGCTGTGGTTAAGGCAGGGACGTGAATTCATCAGTTTTCTCAGGGCATGGCACACTTCAGCACTGAGACATTAATGTTAGCAATGACACATGCTAACACCTTCTTCAGGAAATAACTTCAAATAACTTTACAAAAGCAAAACACAACAGAAAACCATCCATCAGATCATTTCAAGGAAGCTGTTATTCTGAAGATTCCTGGCCTTTTGATTTGGAACACAGTACGACCGTTTCTTAAAAGCTTTGACTTAAAGAAAATTCATTATCAGAAAAAGAGGGCTACAATTATGCAAGAAGTTGTTCTGTATTTTTAGTAGTGTATATTTTTATTCTTGCAAGTGAAAATGGAAAACCAGTAGGAGAACCTAACCTTACAACTGAATACAGGAGTAATACAAGATATATAGGAAGTAAACACCATGCCATGATGTCTTTATGCTATTCTTTTTCTAGTAGAACAATATTTTAATAGTTAACAGATCAAAATTCCTTGCTTATACTTTACTACTAGTAATTTGAGTCACAGATGACATAAAAAAGGCTAAACCTGACCAATTAAGTAGCTAGCTACAAAATGAGTATACCTGGATCAGTCTACAAAATAAGCATGCTTTTGCCTAAAGCATTCACAGGGTGGGTGGAAGACTTGGGTTCCTCCTCCTTCCTGAACAAATAGTGTTGAAATCTACTATCCCTCAGTTCCCAAAGAAAACCCTAACCAGCAGTGGGAGTCACAGTCCTCTGCAGAAAGGAGTTTTGCGGTCATTCAGCCACAAGCAAGAGAGACAACAGCAGGGGAATGTCATGCTGTGCTTGGGTAGCTACATTCACTCATTTACAAAAATAAGGAGTTCACGTACACATCATGTGTGATGCGACGAGTATGAGCCTTCTGCAAGAAAAACAGTCGCTGTACTTTAGACAAGAATGTACACTATCCCTTGAATCTTTCTGATACTAAAAAGTATCACAGGATTGGAATTCTATTAAACCACCTGAACGAGTGAGTAGCCAGAAGCATTTTTTCTCTGCTCTATCTCTCTACTCCTCTCACCAGCACCATTCTCCACAACTGATCTAATCTTTCTGGGATACTGAGATATATATATATATATATATAAGGGATTCTTTCTCACATCGGGGCTGTTAAGTACATGACAGCACCAGTAAAGCAGAAAGTTCTCTTCTTTCCACACCCTCCTGAGTCCTGAACCTTCCATGTCACAAACCTTTGCCTATCCACTTGCCTCCCAAGACCCACCCACCTGCACTGCAGTTCTGCTCTGGATCTTTGTTGTAGAGCCAGGTGTGGAGTGGCCAGATGAAGGAAAGGGCTGCCTCCAGCCTCTTGTTCCCACACTTGGGGACCATGACCAAGAGGAGAAAAGGCACAGAACCAAGTGCTCCACTGATACTGAGGTTCTACACTAGTACTGGTACCTAATACTTTCAGTAGCACTGGGTATTTTGCAGTATTGCCATGGCATTGCCACATCACCCTCAAAAGTTGTTCTCACACCTAAGGTGTGAGGGCAACTTTTTCATTGGAATACAGTTAACTCACAGTATTGCTACATCTAACCATAAATTAATCAGGTGGTGGAGGCCCCATCACTGGAGACATTCCAGATCAGGCTGGATGAGGCTCTGAGTAGCTTGATCTAGTTGGAGATGTCCCTGCTTATGGCAAGGGGGTTGAACTAGACAACCTTTGGAGGTCCCTTCCAGCCCAGACATTCTATGATTCTGTGATTAATTGGAAAATGCAAAGGAAGATGCAATGGCCTCAGTTCAAAGCTACCGTATGTGTGGATTTGGGTCTGAATTATTTCTCTGTGTATTAACTACTAGTTAGCTAGTGCAGTTATTTTTTTTCTCTGACTCTCACTGCACACAGCTGCCTTGCAGGGATATGCTGCAAAAGTCATCTTGGTATACTAATACCTTCAAACCTCTTGTGACAGGGTTGTGATTTTGTATACAGTCTTGCCAAAGGGCACATAGTTGGAAGTCATGGGTTTTAATGCCAGCAAAATCCACATGTTTATGCAGCTGCATATTATCCCCATTTAGTGACAAGAACAATAAGTCATCAGCTTGCTAAAGAGTATGGTAAGCTCCTTATTTCTGGAGCTTTCTGGAAAAGACACTGCATGGTAAAATGTCTGATGTGGTCATTAAAAAATCAGAAGTCATTCTGACATTTATCAATGTAATTTTCAATAAATATCTCAGTTTATGTAATGTTTTATCTATTTTTCCTGACCAGAACCAGATGGAAGGATGGGTCTTTTTTATTTCTCCCTTTTTATTTTCTACTTGGAAGGGAAAAAAAAATGAATCCCCAGTAGATAAACTGACAAACGGGACAGCTATAATCTACCTCTGAGCAGCACAATGAATTGGCAAGTGAATGCTTTTGCCTTGCCATACATCTGGAGTTTAACTTTGAGGAAACTCTGTCGTGAGCTAATTGACTTGATTGTGTTTTAATTAAATGAAAGGAAAAAGCTGAAGTTCAAATGTAGGCGGCTGAATGGTAGTTTCCATATGGAACTGCCAATATTGCAAAATGTTAATTGGACCTCCTGCTGGCAATGAGCTAAACAGGCTGGGTAGCGGCTACTTCAGAGGGATGCTGGCTGTTGCCTTCAAACAGCCAGAGGGGATCCTCCTGGGATAACCACAGCAGGGATGGGTACGACTCAAGGAATGCCTCCAGGGTTCTACAAGGATACATGCACAAACACCTTTTGCAATGTCAGAGTCACACATAGATTGTCAGGGCCAAAGTCCAGACAGGTTTTCAGCAGGTTGAACCCAGTCACTCCCATCTCACCACAAGCAAAACATGACCTTGCTGCAGAAAGCCAAATACTGCAAGGGGTGGAAAATTCAGCTCATAAGGCCATATTCTGTCCTGCCCCTATGATAAGGCCCTGCCTAAGCTCTGCCAAAAGGACAAGTGCTGCTACACAGGTATGTACAAGGGAAGAAGGGGAGCCTACGCTCCCCCTGAAAGCAACAGCGCTGGTGCCCAGCGCTCCATATGTCAGGCCAAAAGTCACGTGGCTCAGAGGGACCCACAGCCCTGGTGTCATCTTCTACAGTGCACAGAAGAGGAACATAAGCAGGAACCCAAGCAATGGTGCTGCCTTCCACATCCATTTATTCTGGTGCTCACTCTATCACCTGTACACTTGGGATTAACTTGCTCAGTGCCTGGAAGAGCTTGTTTAGCTATCTGTCTTTTAGGTAGGAAGCCCTTGCCTCACAAGACACTGGTCCGCAGCAAGCAAGGAGAGGACCTTACCTGGCTTCCTACTACCTTGCACATGGAAACAGTAAACAAAAACAGTGTTAACTTCAGGGCTTGAGACAAGTTTCCTGCTTCTCTGGGGTAAAGCACAAAGGATCCCTTTGCTTAGCATTACATTGTGTTGCCTTTTTTTTTTTCACCTGGTCACAATAAGCCCATCAACTGTTTTCTCAAGTTACAAGCTATCACATTATCACAGCAGTTACCATCAGTTGTCTCTTGCTAATGTAACCCAAAAGCACCTAACCCACGGTACAGTTTTCACTCCCACTGGGTTAATTCTACAGAATAAAAGCAAAGTTACAGTTGTAGAGCACTCTGTAGAGACACTGGAAATGTCAGCCAAGTACAGCTAGTCAAGGCTATCCAGTCCGACTGAACTAGACTTCTCATGCAGTAATCTGTGCAGAGCTCTTGTCTGCTTAAAACTGTGCTGGCATGTGAGCTGGGGGGATTCCACAGCACATTAAGCACTGCAGTTACACCTCTATCATCACGCCAACTCTCTTTTTATCTGTTTCTTGTGTCAAAATACACTAGTGATTTGCTTAAGGTCTGAATAAAAATAAGGATCTGACCTTTTGTTTGCAATATGCCCACAAGCATGTGTTTGAAATTTAATTATTTACATTTTGGCATCATGCGGTCCTTATAAGAACACCTGCACTACTTCCTCTTCTTCAACTAAATGTTTAACTTCTGTCCTTTCAGCTTCCTAAGAAATGAATAAGCAAACACTCAGCAATCCCGTTACACAAGTTTGAAAGGGATCAGGCCAAAAATCTTTCTACCTTCTCTCTGACCTGAACACAGCAGGATCTGACCAGAAGAAAAGGCATCATAAGTTTAATGCAAGCTGCTTATTACTTTTTTTTCAACTCCAATATTTGAGTGAAAGGTGCCAAATGGAAAATTTCCAGACAGGTGCATTTTGCAGATATATGAAACATCAGGTCAAAGATCAAATTCTGGATCCAAGCAATTTCTCCAGAAAAAAATGGGGCATGGGGGGAAGTCCAGGCACAGTAGCAGAGATGTGGGAGGACAGAAAAAATGAAAACAACTAAAAGCAGTGTACCTAAAAGAGCAAACAAAGTACTTCGAATAGCTGAGGATTGAAAATGAATGCTTCTTGTGTCAGAATAGAAACACAGAATCATAGAATGTATTGGGTTGGAAGGGACCTCCAAAGGTCTTCTAGTCCAACCTCCCTGCAATAAGCAGGGACATCTCCAAATAGGTCAGGTTGCTCAGAGCCTCATCAAGCCTGACCTTGAATGTCATCAGCAATGGGGCTTCCGCCACCTCTCTGGGCAACCTATTCCAGTGATCCATCACTCTCATATTAAGGAACTTTTTCCTAACATGCAATCTAAATCTACCCTTTTCCAGCTTAAACCCATCACCCCTTGTCCTGTCAAACCCTTGTGAATAGTCCCTCCCCTGCTTTCTTACAGGCACTGGAAAGTTACTCTAAGGTCCCCCTGGAGCCCCCTCTTCTCCAGGCTGAACAACCCCAACTCCCTCAACCTGTCCTCATAGGAGAGGTGCTCCAGCCCTCTGATCATTTTTGTGGCTCTCCTCTGGACACACTCGAACAGGTCCACATCCTTCTGTTGGAGGCTCCAGAGCTGGACACAGTACTCCAGGTGAATATTGAGGGATAAATCTCCTCAGAGTACAATGATATAGTTATCTAGTTATAGTTTTAAAATCTTTCTGGATAATTTTGTAATTCCACCTAAAACATACTCATCTTGTTAAATTCTGTAATTATTTTTTTAAACATCACATCTGACACAGGCAATAGGTATGTCACGTCGCTGCTCTACTGGAACGTCCCATCCTTGGCATTCCCAGATACTTGACAAGGTGAGAAACACAGTTCACATGATTTTGGGGACAAGAAAACTGAAGGACACAAGGTGAATGTAAACCTTGCTGTCCAGTGCAAGCTCTGCCAAGCAGCTCTCCTACTGTCAGGCTGCTAATGCCCAGGCAGTTCTAGGTGCTTATCTGTGACTCCTCTTAGAAACGCATTTGCCTTCAGAGAGTGAACCAGCACACCCTCAGATGGCCTAGCTACTTGCTGTCTGAGCTGAATCAAAAACCTAGCAAAATGGCTCAAGCACAGCCAAAGTTACTCTGGACTACTTCTAGCTCCTCTCCTCTCAATACCTAAGCAACTGCAAGTTTGACACTGCTTTCAGATCTCAGCTGGCTGGTTCCTCCAGAGGTGCACATCACGAGGGAGGGTTTGACTCATAACAACTTGCCTACCTCGCAGTACTGGCCAAAGGGACCCAGCTGCTGCTCCCTCTCCAACACCTTCCAGCTATTCCCTTGATATCTGGAAAGACAGAGGCATTTCCCCACAGTTCACTGGCTGTGTCCTCAGAAGCCACCACCACTGTTGGCAGAAGCAGCACTCAGGTATGGCCTGAGAGGGATGGTGCCCACACAAGTGGGCTTCCAGTCATCTCAGCCTGTGTTTTCACACTACCATGGTGGAAACAGGAGCTGAACCACCAACTGTGCTAATGTCCATTTGTAAGGCTGCATTTTATCACTGCACTGAGACAGAAGAAGAATAACTTTTCCCTTAGGCTTTTTAAAAAGTCCTACTGACAGAAGAGGGTTAGGCAAAGAGTTTTGCTGATGAGGCTAAGCTGGGTGGTGTGCTGTGGAGCTAAGGAAAGAACAGAACAGGATGGGATGAGGGAGAAGTTTGAGAAGAGATGGAAGACTTCTGCCAGCACCTGAGCTCACTGCCAGCGGGTGTGAGGGCTACTCCTCACAGCAGAATGCTCTGACACCTTCACTACATCCAGTGCTGAAGCAACGACTGTCTGAAGGGCTAACACTGTTAGCTATCTCCTCTTCAGCATGAAGGAAGTTGGGGAAGGAGGTACACATCTCTCCTCCCCATCCTACCACCCCATCCCACCCAAATTCATTCCAGACCACCCAGCAATCTGCTAAATACAATTCTGTATGAACATTGTATGAACACTACATGTTCATATGAACACTACATCTGTGCTTTTCCCTTTATTATTATTATTATCTTCAACCAAATCTTTCTCATTTAACATGGTTATACATCTGAGAGCAGGTTTGGTTTTGTAAGCTTCCATCCCAACGCTTCCTCACACTTATGTACTATAACAAGGAACCCTTGATCTACAAATAAAAGAACATTTATGTACAAAAACCTTAGGAGCAATTTGATCACTCACATAATTAAATCTCCCGTACGGGACATTCTGGAACTTGTTGTGCTGCCTTTTAAAAGTGACATTTTCTTTTATACTGGCACCACTTCCCACACCTTTTTTTCTAGCACAGGAAACAGCATACTGCACATGTCCAAAAGTCTGTAAGTCAAACCCGAAGCAAATAGTTTCTTTTTGTGCCCCTACTGGCCTCAAAATCCCTCTGGGAGGTCAACACTTTTAAATCCAACCAGCAAGTTTCTGAGTGTTGCTGTCGTCGTAAATTTTTGTACAAGCTATTAGCTCTACAACCTTTGTAGAGAAAACTGTGTTTCTTTTTAAGTTCAGTTTTTAGCTGCCTTTAAAATACTTGCTTTTGTTACTAGATACCAGCTTGGATAAACAATACTACTAAAACTCCAACATGCTCAGAAGAAACTGTTAATGATTAAACACAGTTCCTCTCAGTCAAAATGACAATTTGGCGACTCTGAAACCAAAGCCTATAAAAACTGTTCATATCACTCTGAATGTATAATATCACAATTCTGAATACAGTCTAAGTCATCTGCTTTGCTATGAGGAAATGGGAGTTGCCAAGTTGCAGCTGACTTTTATTCCATATCATGTTTCATTACTGCCTCCATCCCCGGCCACACAGCAAACAGCTGGTTTATTCCCTGCATCTTGATCTTTATTAGGGGTAGGGTGGGGAAAACAAGGCACAAGCTGACATATTTGTCAGCCCAGCTGCTCTTCTTTTGCCCCTTTAAACTCAGACACTCAGGGGCTGAGTTCACGTGAAAATACAGGTCCGTGTGTAGCTCATGGTGGGATTCAGTTATACTTTAAAAACCAGTAAGTTCCCTCTCCTACACAAGAAACAGCAATTCCATCAAGCAAGCTGCTGGCACTATAAATTACTACAGCAAACCCCAGTGGAATTTTAGTCCTATCTTTATGCAGATTTGAAGGCCGTATTCATACACATTTTGGTATTCATTTTTTCCACAGAACCAGTGTTTACAGAAGCAAGGAATGGATAATCAAAAAGCTTTGGTTGGAACAAATTGCAAATGAGAAGGCAGCTCCCCTCCGGCTCGTCGCGCTGGGATGCTGTGCTGAGAGAGTGCCTGTTTGCTGTGTGCCCTAGGGGTGCAGATGCTCACAGAGGTGGGGTTGGAGATGAGGATCTTAATTCCCTGTGGGAGAGCCAGCAGCACTCTCCTTTTAGGGCCAGGCACCAGCCCAGAACTAACTAAAGCATCAAGTCTTCTTGGGAGCGAAAAGTTTTCAAGACAAGAGCTTGGAGATGCCTTAGACAGAGAGACATCGTCATATTGTCAGAGAAGGCACTGAGAATACACTCAGCTTCCAGCAGATTCTTCCCCCAGGGGAAAACAACTGCTCTGTAAGAGCATCATCAACATGGCAAATACATAATTGATTCTTCATTTCCCCACTTGCTTGTTTCATGCTGTATTTGAGGTCCCCACTTCTCCTCTGCTCTCTGTTAATAATGAATGACTGTATTATTGTGGTGCTTAAGAGGGCTCTTCATAGATCAGGACCTCTTTGTGACAAGAGCTGTACAAAACAACTCCATAAAGATGGTTCTGGCTTCAGCTCTAAGTATAAAACAAGACAGAACAGCTTGAACAACAGATTTCTGTTTTTTTCATTGCCACCTGTTCAGCTGTTGCATTTTTAAGTTTTTTTAGCTATCCAAAAGTCTGTATGATCTTGTTTGCAGCATGTCCTTTTCTAACACCTCTCTTATTCAGACATTAGCACTAAGCAATCATAAAATCTTTGTCATCTGAAGGCTAAAATAAAATGCCAACTTGAACTTCTACGTGCCAGTTTAAACTGAATTATTTTAGCTGGAGCTAGATGAGCATCCCCTGAGCCAGAAAGCCATAAAAGAAATACCAGACCCCACCTTCTCCCTGCATTTTAGTGTTGTACTATCACACAGCCTAACAATATTCATTCAGCACTTACAGCTTCAGCCCACACCATTAAAGAGTTTCAAACGGCCCCAGAGGTGCCTGTTTGTTTGGTGGTGGGTATCTGAGCCCACCCAGCTCCGCCAGCACCCACCACTGTAGTGCTGTCCAGGAACACTTTTACTTTTCCTACTGAGCCAGGTGTAGTTAGGAGTTAGCAGTTGTTGTAGCCCAATGAGCAATTTTAAGTCTTTCAGTTGCCGTTAAGAGGTATTCAAGCTTATCTAGGAAAATACATTGATTTATTTGTTTCATACAAAATCCAATACAGACATCAAGAATCATTTAGCTTCCTTTAGCCAGACTACTGCTGACAGAGGTCACTCCTGTTGTACAGCATGACAAGTATTTCCTATTTTATTAAAGACTCTAAACCCTTAAAAATTCCTGGTTTTCATTATTTTTTTTTATGATTCCTTATGACTGCAGAAGTAAACCAGGCTACAGGACCCTTGTGTGATTACAAGCCAGAATAGAAATGACAACACCGAAATAGTTTACTTTATGAACTGAATGAAATTGAAGCCATTCCCAAAATTATTAGGATTTTGCAAATTTTATGATTACTCAAATCCTGTGGTGTCTTTGTGAGTGCCACCACCGTGCTGATACAGATAAATCGAACACACACAAAAGCTGTGTATGGCCATGTGCTTAAAAGTGCCATGGTAAGAACTTCATTTAAAAAATAAAATCATGGTGCAAAAAAGTCTGAATAGGACTAGCAAGCCCTGCACCTATTGCTAGCAACTCCAAGCAGCACTGGGAATTCTAAATCCTCCCAAGTAAAGTATGTGCAGCATCAGGGTTCATCAAATTCATCTTTGGCTTTATTTAAGCTCTGTAAATTTTCTTTTTTAAACTACTACCAAATGTTTTCTGAGAGAGAGAACATTATGTGACAGAGTGCTTGCCTGTTTCCAGCAGTCCCTGGGAAAGTGAGCCATCCCTTAGGAAAGCCCACAGGAATACTT
>NW_008625732.1:6743-15034 GCF_000691845.1 Merops nubicus | reverse complement strand
TCCTGCTGGCAGTTTTCGCCTGTCCTAACTGTTTCTTGTGCTCTCATCCTGGGGTTTTTGTGCTTACCCAGCAGCTGATGCACCCAATGAGGGAGAGAAAGTGCTATTTATCTGCTCATTTAATCAATATGTGGATAGAGTCTCCCACAAAGAAATGAGCAAACACGGAGTTCCCACTCGTAATCTTTCCAGGGGGGTCTTTCTCTAAGGGTTTGCCCAGAGTCAGGTGACCTATCCTGGCAGCCAGGGCTCGCTCGGGTCCTTGCTTGGCAGCCCCTTAAATGGCATCACTGCAGGGATCCAAGGAGAGAAAGGAAAGCAGAGACTGCGGACAATGGACGCTCTTGCCCCCAAGACAGCAGGATGCAGCTCTGGGCTGACAGTGGGGCCTCAAACCTAGTTCACATGACCTTCTGCAAGGCACAACACCTTCACAGCCATCCCTCAGTGATGCTCCAACAACCTTGTTTAAGCTAGTTCAGCTCCAGCCTTGACCAAAGGAGTTGGAGGGTCCTTCCACAGTCTCTGGCAATTTACCTCCCTCAGCAAAACCCTCCTGGAAAGTTCACTTTGCCACGCTGAACAAAGCTGTCACGTAACTCCACCTCCAGCGAAACCACACTCTGGGTAAGAGCAGGTTTTGAAACAGAAAGAGGATAATAATTATTCTGTAAAAAAGCACCAACAGCTTACAAACAAATGACGGCAACTTGCCCAGGGTTAGGCAAGCAGTGTGACATTTTGGAAATGAAAAGAAGTGATAAAGGGTTCAGTCATTTTTCTTGCTTCAAAAAAGGTTTATAATTTTCCCTAAACTTCCCTCTCATTCTTGTGAATATTCAAGTACTTGGCACACATATTCAACATTTTCAGACCCTGTGCTCATTTTTCACCCAAGCTGCATGATGAGCTCCAGGAGTGAGCAATGAATTTCACCTCAGAAGGGACCCAAAAAGGGACCAGTGCATCACACCATGCAGCTCCTGCCCTGGGAGGCATAGCAGGCCTGTCTTCTCACTTATCTGCAGAAGGTACAGAAGGACACCCTTGCTAGTCATATGGAATCTTTCAGTCACAAGAACTAAGGCAGTTCAGGGAAAAATATGAAACCATGATGAAAATGTATAGAAGCCACATAAATAAAATTTAAAATTTCTCTGTATCAATACAGATGTATAATAGAAGGAATGTAGGCAAGCGTAGCAGCACAGCCTCACTCAGGTTAAAGAAAATTGATAAAAAAGCATCATCAACCTTCACTGAATATTTTCTTGTTTTAGAAGGAATGAAATTAAATTAAAAAAAATTGTTAAGAGGCTCTTTTTTTTTTTTTAAACTCCTGTATAAGAACAGGAATAACAGAGGTATGCATGATGTAACTAACTCAGAGGTTTTTTGCCAAACTTTGTGACATTTCATGCACTTATGAATAGCGATTACTGGGAACCAAATCTACAAGAATTTTCACTTACACCAAAACTTTTCACTGTCATGTCTGTGAACATATGAATGGCCCATATCAACAGGACCCACATCAACAGGGCTGCATATTGCCTCAGCATTTTAAGGGCTGACCTGTAGGATTCAGACAGGCATCGGTATAAGGAGAAGCAGCCTGGCTGAACACCCAGCCACTGATTTCTAAAAGACAGGAGTCCAGGGTAAGGACTAAAGGGCAGGGTCCATGGATTATGTCAGGGTCCCAGGGAAAATGTGAACTTATTTCTGGTAACAGCAGCTCTGAAGAGGATAAAGAACCTTCAGATGTCACCTCAAAGCTTCCAATCCAAACAGCCTCCTTCCTACTGAGCTCCATCATCCACAGACACTTCCTTTCCCGCTCCAGTCAGCCCCTATGCCCACTTTAAACTTTTGTCCTTTAACCTACTTGAGAATCAAAGGTTTAAGTGGACTTCTAATTATCTTTCATCCTAACAAAAAAAACCCTGTAAGGTATAATTGCATTTTTTGGGAAGTTCAGCTTTGAGAAAAGTTAAGAAGGAAAAAAAAAAAGAATAACAAGAAAAAAATATATTACTATAGCACATATATTTTCTTCACACTCAAGAGAAGAAAAAAGACTATATCTGAATTTGCTCACGTGTTAGGAATACCATGGTTTATCATTAATACTGCACACTTTTATGTAGGGCAGAACTGCAGCAAGGGCTGGAGGCAGGCCAAGTGCTGGTGGCCAGGAATCAGGGGTGCAGAGTGAGCCCCACCACAGCTCACAGGGATGTGCAGCTTCCCTCCTCAGATGCAGCAGCACCCTGAGCTCAGCACCTGCCTCCCTGGGGAGGCAGCCAAGCACAGGAAAATACAAATATGAAATATAAAGTGGCTCTTGGTATTTGTGCAGATGAAAGCTCCTTATTACTGCAGCCACTCCGGAGTCCATAGCCCTATAGGCTGGCTTTTCGAAAGAACCTTTGTCTCCACATAATATTTTACCAAACCTAGCTAACTAAACAACTAAAACAAGCCAGAGCATAAATTCAGAGCTAAATGTCCAGTGGCAGAACATTGTCCTTGTTGTACTTCAGTAGAGCTGTTGAGAAGAATATAATCTTAATTACACTTTCTTGGGGTGTATCTGGACGTTGTTTTTACAAGCACAAAACCATCTGCCAGTAGGAACAGGTGACTAATTGGTAAAAGTGTTGGAATGTCAACAACTAAAAAACATTACGTTTTTGTGCAAGGAAAAATCCTCATTCCAGCTGCAAACAGATCTCTACGTCTAAACCCAGCTGCTGATACCAGAGCTTTGTCTTCTCTATTTTAACCAATAAGAGACAAGAAATATTTTGCAAAATTGTTACCATTTTTCTTGAAAATTGTGCTACAGAAAATTACAGCAAAATAAAATGTAAACCATAATGTGATGCTAAAAACTTTTCCAAGTATGTGACTGTACATGCATGTATCTCTCAGTGGGACTTCAGCCATAGTTGGGTTAGAAAAAAAATGTTCCTGCAAAGATATCAGAAAAAAAAAAATCCCAGCAATATGATGCCAACAGTAATGGTGTTGAGATATACTAACAGTTGGCTTTCTCACATAACTTCACAGCAATCTGCTGGGCTAGAGAGGGCTACTGTAAGTCCCCATAAAAGACTTTTTACTTTGCTACCTGTCTCCTAGAAGGATCACCTCTCAACACCATCTCAGCACTCCCCAAACTTCCCTTCCTTCTCTCACCCCAAATACACTCCTTTTTTTTCACCCCTCAAGAATTATTTTTTTTTTTTGTCTCAGAACTTCTGCTACCACCCCATATGTTAAAAAAACCCCAAACCAACGAAAAATGGTAGGTGCAAAGATTGAATTATAAGGAAAAATTAGTAATAAGGAAAAATTACAATGAGTAAGACAAAATAAACCTCTCTAGATTTACAAGTTTTCCCTGCATTGACGTCTAGGCATACAAGTAATTGCTTAAACCAGAAAGAATGGACTCCATGCTGGTATTTTTATTTATGAGACTGAACGGCCTGGCATTTATCTGTTTTTAAGAAATGGGTAATTTAATTAGCAGCACTGCATCTGTTCTTCTTCCACCCCACCCCCACACCCCATTCTTATGTGGAATTTACCACATAAAGAGTAAAAACAAAATAAACTGAAAGCAAGAAATCATTGGCCACGCATACACAGAGGATGTATAAATTCTCAGGTGTTTCAAAAAAACTGGTCGGTGCCACCAGACACACCGCTGTGCTGACGAAAAGACACTGGCACTCAGTTCTGCCCTGCTGATATATATCCCCTGAAACAAATCCTTAGGGAAAAAGGCTGCCAAATATGCTACACAGTAGTATTCCCGTGCTGGGACTCTCAGGCTGTAATGATGTTATCTGCTAAACCACAGGCAGGCAGGGGCTGAGGAGGCTGCCCCCCTCAAAAAGCTAAAGCAAGGGTCAGCCACCGCAGTGGGTTTACTTGCTCGCTGTCTTCAACTGTATTCCTCAACCACAGTGAACTCAGTTAATGAAGGACTAATTTTCTCGGTTGTTTTGTTCATCTCCTGTTCTGGGGATGTTTCTTGCAATGTTTTTCTTCTGTGGTTGTGGAAACCCTGAATGTGCTGCAGGCTGAGCAACAGAGACAGATGTTTTCTCTACAAACAGAACCCTTAAGGATGCCTGGTTGAAAGGTACAAGCACAAAAATCCACGGCCTGACTTTGTTCATTTGTGCTCACTTAGTTCTTTGGTCTACAGCTTTCAGGTCCAGCAATGCTTCATCTGTAGGGAGGGATGACAATATTTAATTATAGACCATTCTCAGGACTGATTAATGCTCACAGAAGAGTTCAGAGTTGGGTGATCGGAAGCCTTCCCTATCATGCCAGGGTGATAACCTGTGGCTTTTGTTCTTACATACTACCAGATTTTGCTGAATTTGCACTCAGGCAGTTGGGAAAGGCTTGCACGTTACAAGGGCTGAGCTGAAAGACGGGGAACTTCTGCCGAAGGCAAGGCAAACATCTGTGGGTGCATCTTCAGCCACTGCAGCCATTTCCAAACTAATAATTGGTCTATGCATTCGATACAGTGTGCAGGGCGATACACCAACTCTTGTGTCCAGCTTCTCCTGCTAACTAGAAAAACCTGTAAAGTCTCAAACCTTTACTTAATGGTTTAATATGTAGTGAAAATAATGCTTAGCTTTTGGATAATTTCTAGTGGCCTAAGTCTGTATGCTCAAGAGATTTTTTCTTTTTTGATGGATAACAGCTAGAAAGGTCCATTCTTTTCTTCTCCTTTTAAAAAAAAAGACATGATCCTAGAGATCCAATACTGACATTAAATATTTTTCTCTTCAACACATTTTTTATCATGCATTTCAAACTAAGCTACAAAGTTTCCGGGTGTATTAAATGTTTCAGAAGTAAACTGTTTGTCTTACTGGGTCTGGCTGAAATATGCCCTCCTCCTCTCCTCCCCCCTTGCCTCCAGTAGTGATGGGAAAATTAAATCAGCAGGAGAAGCAGTGCCAGAGGCAAGCTGAGAGAGAAGTGTTGTTGTAAGCATCCAAGATATTTGTATTTTTTCAGTTTCAGGTCTCTGTGAATTCCCCCAAATTTTTCCAGCAAAAACTTTCTTCCTCTCTTCAGAATCATCTTCACTCTATAACACAACAGAGTTACATGATGGTATTGTCCAACAAAAGGCTTTAAAAGCCAAGCATCATGGTCATGTAGTTTCTGCAATGCTTTAGAGCTAATGTCCCTCTTTGTCGTCCTGGCTCGTGTTCTGCTACTTTCTCTGATTTTCTCCTCCAACTATAGATCATTTTTCATCTCTGCTTGGTACTTGTCCAGCTCTTGACAAGCTGGCTTTATCCACAGTCTTAGTTGTCCATTTTACTGTTCACTCGCTTGCACAGACACAGTCTCTGTCATGTCTCACCATCAGGCCTTATGTGTTTCTCCCATACCCTATTTCCAACAATAAAAGCAGCAATATTTAAGTAAGAAACAACAACAGAATCTTCTTCTCAAGAAATCTGAATCTAATGTCTTCTTATGAGTCAGAGGAGCCTTCTAAAACTTTTATTTCAAGAATTTAAGTTCAGGAACTACTCTGCAATTAGTGCGATTGTTTTAAATCATGTATGGATTTTTGATACTAATTATTATTACTAGTATTTTCCTTCTTGCCATCAATCACTTGAACAATTCATTGAAGGGGAGAACCACACAAGCTGGTATAACATGTAGGTCAAGCAAACCACTACACCCTTCTCTGTATCAACATAAAAGAGGCCAGATTAGCAGCGCACTGTAACAGTGCTTCACATTTTCAGAACAAGAATATTCTTAGCTCCTGTGCCAAAACCAACACTTCCTTCCCCTCAGAAATGCAATAAATCTATAAAACTCCAAGAAACAAACCAGTAACCTTCAGACACATTGAATGAATTTATAGGAAAGGAAATGTACAGCCAGTTTTGAATTATTACCAATGAAATAAATTATAACACATTAAATATGTATAATTTAAACACGCCCAATTTCTTGGCAATGAGCTGTTTGGTTTTTTTTCTCCTTGTAAAGACAGCTAGTATCTAAAAATCATTTCCCACCAGCTTACAACAACTTTAAGTGGTTAAATGAGTCAAACTACTTGACTATATCTCACTGAATCTGTTTCATATCACACAATAAAGTATCATTTCTTTGTTGACTCATCCAGGATCTGGGGGGAAAGGAAGAGTAAAGAAAACCCACAGGAGATTAGTTTTCAGCCTGGGTGACTTTATATTGCTTGTTATGACATAAATACTTCAGGTAAGTTGATCTCTAGGGGTTATAAGCAAGAAAAGCAACAAGGAGAAAAGTCACAAAATGGACCATCCCTCACTATTCACTATGCTTTTAACTCAGGATGCTACTGCATTGGTGAACTTCACTGGTTCGAAGCCTGAGCATTAGAAGTCTCTGTGCATCCCTCAGATAGTAAAGGTGGGAGCTCTGCAAGCCCTGCTGAGACTTAAGAGGGCTTTGTGGGCATATGCTGGCCAGAGCTAAGCATCCAAGGTATCTCACTCCCTACAGTACCTGCAAAAACTGACTTGGGGCTCAGATGGACGTAAGCTATGGCTACAGCATCATGATTCTTCCATGAGGTGCTATGCCTTTTGGCACCCATGCAGCAACACACACTGACTTATATCGGTATTTGGGGTATACCAGCAGAGGCCACAGTTTGCTGAGGGTGTCTGGCCTGGTTTGAGAAGGAAGATCACTGGTGCACCCAACCACAGTGGGCTGAGCACTGCTCTAGTTTGTTTCTTCAACACACCATCCCCTCCAGTGACAGGCTGCCCTCTCGTGATGTTTCCTGGCCATGCAGACCCAATTTCATGACAAGTGCTATTTTACTTAGTTCAGCTGTCTACCAAACATAACTTGGGGCCTGAGTTGTTTTCTATTGCCTGTCCTTGCTCTGCAGCCACAGGGGAAGAAGGTAAAGAGCCCTGTCTTCTCCAGCAGAAAAGGTCAAGCAAAATGGCAATAACTTTAGTGTGTGTCAACAAAGTTCAGGGTTTCATAAATACAACCAGAGGTGACAAATCCCAAGTCAAGAGTTAATTTTCTGAACTGAAGCTTCAAGTATTAAGGAAAGCCTGGAAAAGTCCTTGTGCACCTATAAGTCTTGTCAATAATGGCTTAAGCTAAAAATGTAAATTATATGATCATGGTGAAAACATATTTCATTGTCTAACACAATTATTCTAATCATGTAAATAGCCTATGTAGCTTAACTCTATAAACATTAGAGACTGTCCGTACTTGCAATGAATTATTTTTAGGCTATAAAGTATGCAATTTGTTATCAGAGAGCACTAATAGCCCAGAAGTGAAGCCCAAACAGCATCTAAGCACTCTGTATCATTCTTGGAATTTTCCTGGGCAACACATGAAAACATTCAGATCTCCAGAAAATACAAAAAGGATTAAATAACACTGAGACAAGGAAGGTCCATCTACATGACTAGGATTTGCTGATGGTTTTGGCAGTTGGTCAGAATGAAGACATCCTGCAACACTAATAAAAAAAGATACATTCTCATGGGTAAGGGATGCAGGCTGATCTTTGGGAACAGAACTGGTTTTGCTCACACAGCTTCAAATGTTAGTACAGCTGTATCACAGTCTAACTCTGCTTGGCAAAACACCACTCTAACTCGTATGAAACCACAGTAGTCACATTTTTTTCTCATTTTATTTGCACGAAACCTGACAGCATACCCTAGACTTCCATACAATGACAGAGCAACCTAAATCCTCATTTCTCCTTAGCTTTTTCCCCCACTAACACTGATCATCACAGCTGTTCAAAACAGTGAAAGCACAAAGGTAAATAAGACCTTCAAATAAACCTTCATTTTTGAGAGAGACTTTATTTCCAAATGCCTGAAAACAAAGTCAGGGACATAAGATACTGCTTTCTTATGCAGCAACCTTGTATAAACCCTGCAAGCAACTCAAGTCTTAAATCAAATTTCCTAATAATGAGCTTTCACATGATGGACAGAGGTAATAGCATTGTCTGCAGAGATTGTTAGTTCAAACCACTCTGTGGACTGCAAATAGGCAAGGTGAAATTGATTCCCATAATATAAACAGGAAAAAAAAAAAAAAACAAAACCAAACAAATCCAAAAGAGGACACCAAGCACTGTTACCCACATGACTCTGGTCAAAGACAATGAGACAACAGTCCATCTTCACATCATGCATCACCTTGACGTTCACAGAGACCTCCCTACCCAGTTCCTG
>NW_008625732.1:0-6712 GCF_000691845.1 Merops nubicus | reverse complement strand
GTCATATAACACTATAAGACATAACACACTCTGGAGTCCCACTGTAATTTACATTTGCCCCAAAACCTGACAACCTAGGAGTTGTGGAGCTCACCCAGGAGCGGATATAAATGAATTAGTTTTATGATTTTGTTTGGGGGGCATATGATAAAATAAAAACTCCCTCACTGCCTGCCTACTTTCCCTTGCTGATTTATACTCCTATTTTCTTTCTCTTCCTTCTTGAGTTTTGCACATATTTTTAATATCAATGTCTTTACATGGCTTGAAACCAGACCTGACTGAAGGCTTCTCTGCAGCATTAGCAAAGCTGAATTCTGTTGACTCAGAGGCACAAATAAAACTGAACTGCTTCCTTCCTCCACACACACCTACCCCCTCTCCGCTGTCTCAGCAGGGGCACCAGCAGCTGGTCTCGCTCTCTGGGATCTGCCGGGGGGCAAAACACACCAGAGGCTCCACTGCCTCTTACTAGAGACGTTTTATCACCACTAAACTACTTCCTCTCGTTTTTTTCCTGCACCTAGCACTGGCCCTACCTAGAACTACTTGAATGAAAATCCTTTCCTATCAGAAAAAGCACACGATAAGGAGTCCCCTTGAAGTCAGATCAAGAAGGTAATGAATGGACACTTCAGAAGTTATTTCTCAACAAGACACTGAATGGCAGCTGGCTGGGGTACTTTTGTGGATCAGAATTATTTTTCTAGCCACTGTTGTGATTTAAATACATCAGGCAGAAAAAAGTTCTGGAGGCATGCTGTTTGCTGAAGTACTTTTTCAAAATCCATCAGCGATTGACTCAAGCCATTAAGTTCACTATTTTTTTTTTTAATCTTCATCATTATGTTTTAAAACAATAAACTGAAGCGAAAAATAAACCCAAACCCAGCCTTGATTCAGAAGTATTTTTCAGCAACATTACTGTTTCTTCATTTTTTAAATCTCACAAAGCATCAGTGTCCAAAATGAAAAAAAGAACAACTTTAAGTAGGTAAAAACACAAATAAAGATATACGTCCAAGTTTTTTCTTCTTTTAATAGGCAAGACTATGACACAGCTCAAACACTGATGAGGAGTTGGAACTCTTTGGTTTCCTTCTGCCTGTGTCTTGGTTACGGTCCTGTCTCCCTGTGCTCAGTTTTCTGATTTATATCAAGGAATATTATAAAAAGGACTGGAAAGTGTTTTGAAATCTGCAACAGAGACCACCACCTAAGGACAAGGCAATATTACCCAGCAGCAGTAAGAAAGCCGAGGAAGAGGATCTAGGAAGGAAGGACAACTGATACTATGGGTGGCTGAGATCCAGTGGAGTGGGATCAGTTGTCAGTGGGGCTTAGCATAGGGGGCTCAGGAGGAAACAAGATCTCCTGTGAGTTTTTTGTCTGGGGGAAGTATCGGGGTGGTCATCTGAGAAGACAACCCTACAGAAACCCAGCCAGCTCGGAGAGCTCTGCTGCCCTGCCCGCCCTGACCTCCCAGGAGCTAGCTCTCATCTTCTTCAACGGCAGATGAGGAAGCTGATGATTAACACTGAGAACAGGTGACCAGTGGCTACCAAACATCAGAGCATGACATCATCTGAGCCAGCATGCCTGACGTGAAAGGTCACATACCCTGGCAGCTAAATGGGAAGAATTCCTGGTCATCCTTGAAGCAGCATCAGTGTGAGAAGAGGTGAGACCTCTTCTCAACTGACCTGGGACCTGTTGAGCACTAGGCCTTTATTTTCACACACATGTCTTCCTGCGGTTCACACGCAGTTCCTGTGGTGTGGCTGGTCCTTCGTGTCCTTACAAGATCTCTGTTCTTGGCCATGCCCCTTAGGAAAGGGTCAGATTGCAACCTCCTCCGCCCTGCGTTACTGCTGCAGCTGAGGAGCTCAGTCCAAGCCAACCAGCAGCAACTGCTATGGCAGCAGGGGCACAGTTTTGCTCTGATAGATCACAGAGTACATTGCAGCACCCACGAACATGGAAATAGATTTTATATTTTAGAAATATGTTACATTCAAAAGTGTGTACAATTTTTTCTCTATACATGGCAAATCATTCCACATGTTCACTTAGACCCTCACCAACAGCACAACTCAGAATCATGGTTTTGGGTGCTGAGACCTACACTTTCAGCAGTTGCTATTACTTCTGGCATTTCAGCTCAAGACACACAAGCATCAGGTTTTCAAAACTGCTCCTGCAGTTCCTATTAGTGCCAGGCAAATGTGTGCCTACCTGTTCTGTCTGAAAACGTGCTTCTAATGCTTTTGGCTAGGTATCTAAAATATCCACTCAGCCTTTGGGCAAATTGTCTACTTAACCCAAATTCTGTAGCTGTCACAATTGTAGTCCCATCTGACAACACTGAAAGGATGAAGAAAGAGTTTCTCATGCTCAGATCCACAAAATCTGAAAAGTTTTGGATGTGAATTTAGCAGCAACTGACAATAAGAGCTGCTTTTACATTGCACTTCTAACATTTCCATAACTCACAAAAGCATAAAGAAGGGAAAAAAGGAATAGGATCCCCAGTGCAGTATTACAAGGGTCCAGCCTCAAAGACCCCAACTGATTTAAACCTCAGGAAAAACTGTGAAAGTTGAGGGAAGTTGAAGGTCTCTACCCAGAATGTCCTTTGTGGCTGTGAACAAGTGGTTTAGAGGTTCACATTAAATGGGACTAGACATTTCAACTCACTGTCTCCTCAAGTGCACCAAGAAGTGAAAGGGCCAGCCAAAAAGTGTGTTTTGAGTAGCTCACCACACATGTAAATGCTTTTGATGCCCTCCTGTAAAGTGCAATGATATCAAAGTTGCTCTACTTTTGAAAAGAAGAGAAGCTGGAGAAGAAAAATAAACTTCATTTCATAGGGGCTTGTCTGCACTTTCAAATTCACAGTGGACCAAGTCAGGATGAGAATTTAAATCTACGGCTATCTCCATGTCCACCTCCTCAAGAAACGAAGTGTTTGCTCCAGAACAGCACCCTCAGTAAGAGTCACAAGTGGCTAGTACCAAAGAGCGCTACTGGAATAATATCTCTTCCTAGACATGTCCTGAAATTGCTGTGCTGATAACCAGTTCGTCTGTTTACCAACACCTAGAGCTGCAGAAACAGATACTAGTTTTCCATTTCATTTCAGGATTAAGGTAAGGTTGCCCAGTTAAGGCAGCTGCAATTCCCCTGCACACACACAGGTGAAGCTGCTGTTTTCTTGTCAATGAACAGGAAATCCCATAAAGCCAAGAGGGATGAAAAAGAGCAGTCTGAGAAACATGCTCACTTCTGACCCATAAGAATCATTTCACCGAGTTGCCAAGGTCAACAAACAACAGGATTCTACCAGTGACTGCTTTCATCTCATGGGGGGAGCTGGGTGGGAAATAGTTTTCTTCTACTGCCAAAGTACATTTTCATGTCCTTGAAAAAACTTTGGGTCTGTAATAGGATGAAAGACAAGCCTGACAGTTTGTGCTCTGTTTCTGTAAAACATATACAACGAGAGGCACTCCCTCCCATCCACTCCAGAGTAAACAGGCCCATAGATCACATACTTGGTGCTGCAACGGGATCTGACTGGGATCTGACCCCAGTCTTCAACTTGCCCCACTGTGCACCCTGACAATCAGGGCAAGAGGTTCCTGAGACCTCCTCTTTACAGCTTGTACTTCCCCCACATGTGCCCCCTGCTGTGCTCCGCAGACTCCATGCTGAACTGCCAGACCTCTTCTTAGGAACACTTGTAGGTCAGGTCTGCTCTTCCTGCAAGTTTTATTGTCAACAAGGCATCACTATTGAAGAAACAACAAAAATATTTTGCCGCCTAACTACATCTGCTTTTATCTTCCCAATATGCCGAGCATGCTTCCACTTGAGGACCTGGCTGTTTTGCAGTACTGTAGCTGGTATTGAACTACCTAAGAACAAATCCAGAAAGGAAAAAGATTGGAAAGAGCACACAGTTCTGCTGCCCTTTGATAAGCTGTAGGTCAGAAAGCAGAAGTGTCAGCCTTTGCATGTGATAGCTGATAACCCCTAAAAGCACTGAACATCAGCCAATTACGGGAGAGAGAGAGCACACTAACCAAATCCTTCCAACCATGTGAAAATCACAGAGGAGGAAGGAAGATGAACAAGGACAGCACACACTACTCCTTTTCTACATACCTATACTGTCTTCAATCCCCTAAAATATCTTGTGATATTTTTTTGTACACATGTGCTAACCATAACAAATAACTAACTTTAGAAAATGTATCTAAATGACTGATCAGCTGGAATGAAGAAGGAGCAAAAGATTGCCTAGTGGGTGTCCACAGGCAACTAAAACCTGCCTTCCTGCCCAACCCTGCTTATAGCTATGGGAGATGATTAAAGCCCTGATGCTCCTGTCCAAAATACTTAAAATACCCACTCACCCACAGCTCATATACAACTCCAGCAAGAGAACACTGCTACTACAGAAAATTCCAGTGGGGCATGAAAACCCAATTCTTCCTCTATTTATAGGCACTCTAGTCCACCTGCTATGAGTATACCATTTGTCCAGTTGAGAAGGACTTTGAGTTTTATTGTTAGGCCTCAGTCTTGCATTTAAGCCAGTGGGAAACTGCCACTAGGACCTTGGTTTTATTACTTCAGTATATATTTCCCTTTCCAAGAGTAAAATCTTTCATTTAAAGTAAATCTCAAAAAACAAACAAACAAAGAAACAAACCTACAGGACATTGGCTGAGGTCCATACAGAGTATTGTATTACGCATTTTATCTCCTCTAACACTCGGTAACTTTCATGAAAAATGTTATATTTCAATTTTCTACATCTAACCATGATCACAGTACCAGTCCACTCAAAGGCCCCTCAGTGATTTACAGGCAGTGCCCTCCGCTGCGCCCAGCCGGCAGCTCTTCTGATCCCTGCAGGGGCACAGCAGGGATCAGAGGGCAGGATCTGAGCCCTCACAGGCTGGCATGGCTGAAGAGAACAGGCAAGTAACTTCTCACAGCTGCTTCTGTGTGGCTCACTGAGGATCTGAATGCACTATTGATTCCTTAGCACTAAAACAGATTTGTAGCCCCTGTGTGTGCAAGACAGGGATCTCCTTCAGCTCTAATCTCTAGCAGCTGTCAAAGACTTAAATGGTTTGTAGTTGGCTGGCATGCCAAAAAATCAGTGAAGATTTTAGGACTACTCGCCTAAGGGACAATTGAGTTGAACTGGAACCTATGGAAGTCATTCTCCTGCCCTGACCAGAGCTGGATGGGGCCTCCCAAACTGTGCAACATATTAAGTGTTCGGATTATACTAGTGCAGCAGACTAGAGAAAACAAATGACTGCACCTCAAAGAATCCATGCCACTCAGAAACCTATTTGCCCCCATGGTGTCTTATTGAGGATACACTCTCCCAACATTTTCAATGGGACTGAAAGTGCAGTGGGATTGCTCATCTGTAAAACCTCCCGGAGGCACCACCAGTGTCTCATCACAAGTGCAGTGCTCTTAAAATGGTGATAACTAGAACTGACTTGGCAATATGAGGTAGTGTCACCATAGCTTAAATCTTCAGATAACTGTCTGTTATTGATCCTGATTAAAAATCATGGTTTCAGTTAGGAAAGAATTCAAGGGTGACTTTTTTTTCTTTTCAGTAAAACTAGAAATCCAGCCCAATTGTTTTCTGTTAGCATTCTGCCAAAGGAACACAGGCACCACAGCTATCATTAGTCAAGATACAGGCCCCATCCCACGCAAAATACCTTCACAATAGACTCACATAAAGAGTTTGGATACATTTTTTACAGGAAGCTTAACAAAAACTTTTCACAGGTCCATCTGTTTCCTTACATCTGTTTCCGGGTGCCTACCTTGATAATTGTAACAAAGTGGCTGCTAGGCGAAACCTTCAACAGAATGGCGAAATTTACTGGAAACAGTCAAACTTCTCCTTCAAGCAATGTTTGGCAGGAGCAGAAATCACACAAGATTTTGACCGGGATGGTATGACTGGGAAATTTTACCTCTGGCAACATAATGGAGCTTTTCTGAAAATTTGTGTGTTATTACTAAAACCATTACTTGAAATACCCATATAGAAAGAAAAGGGAAAAGAAAGTTTGTCGCGCCACCTATTTCACAAAACATTCCCACATTAAGAGCAATAAGCAAATTAAGAATAAAGTTCAGCCTTCAGAATTGAAGTTTACAACAGGATTTGCTTATTTTTTTTAAATGGATGCAAAGGAAACAGACATTGAGGAGAAACATGCACGCAGTGACATTTTCACAGGAAACTTCAAACCTCACTGGAGTTAATTTAGATTCTACATCCTATTATTGTGGGAAGAGACCTGCTCTGTTTTCCAGTAACTAAAGCACACCGGGTTATCCTAACATGCCTCCAAAGAGCATTCCCAACTAGTTTCTACAATCTTCAAAAAGCTGCGAACAGCTAAGGCTGCTCTGCTGGGGGCGGGAGGGGAAGTTCCACTCACACGCTATTTATTTATTTTCAATAGTCTGCTTACACATAATACGTCCTGGAGCCAAAAGCATCCAGATGGGCGGGTTACTAGCCGCGCTGCTGGGCGAGCTGCCAGAGCTCCTTTCCTTCCCCTCTGCACCCCACCCCGCCTTTCGTATTTATTTATTTATTTATAAAAGCGGGGAAGAAGGAGCCCCAAACCCCCGGGGAGGTGAGAGGCACCGCGGA
>NW_008625731.1:1012-15813 GCF_000691845.1 Merops nubicus | reverse complement strand
GGGCCACGGCCTCGCCGCGCCTGTTTCACCCGGGCCGGGCCGTGCTGGGCTGGGCCGCGCTCCGAGCCCCTTTCCTATGGCTTCCTCCCCTGGTCCAGCCCTTGACTGTTGAGCAGAATCACTCTGCAGAAGCAACCATGGGGTCCGGGCGGTTTTCCTGACGTCTCAAAACACAAGAAGTGTCTGCCTTCCAGAAAACAGGCTCAACTTGTTTCTCCGACTTTAAAAAGTGATTTACCAGGCGTTTAATAATTCTGTGGACTGGTTGAAATGAAGAATTAATTGCCCTGTGCGGTGAAGTAATGTCAAAATTACATTATTACTTCATGCTGTGAGCTAGCTCCTGGTGTGCTCTTTTGATTGCTGCTTTATTTCATTTGATCAATAAGTATTGATCAGACTGACTGTACCTGGCTGCTTGCTGTCATCCTGAAACGTCACGTGCCTGCCCCGAGTGCTTTGTTTATCTGCTGCTTTGTCACTGAGAGTTTCTTGGATGGGAGACTCTTGTCCCGATGTGTTGACTGGAGCAGTGTGACGACTCTGCTAGGAGTGAATGGGTCTGCTGTGTGTTTTGGTATCTGTAGGTGTGGTGCTTGTGTTCCCTCCTGTCTCCCTGGGGCAGAGGGCCTGAGCAGATGGGTACAGTGCACTGGCTTTCAGTGCATCTGGATCAGACTTTTTCTTTGAGGTTTACCAGTTATTGAAGACAAAGATGTTTTCTTCACGTGTCTTCATTCAGTAGAGGCTCTTCAGTGTGTGGCAGACACCTTTTCTGAGGCATTGGTCTGTGGGTTCCTGCACCACTCCAGATTTCAGCCAACATGAAGCACTAACTCAGGGTTTTACAGGGGTTTAAAAGCCACTCTGATAGAACTTTCAGCTCTTGTTTTCTTTTGAGCTGTTGTCCAGATGTTTCCAAATCAAATGCCTGCCTTTTTCTGCCTTCCTTAGCAGCCATGGGAGTGGGAGGACAGGTCCTTGGGAATGTGCTGTCCTGCTGGGTTTCAGGAATTTCACAGTGTTCATGTGGCTCAGCTTGGAGTTGGCCTTGATGGTATATCAATGGTGCTTTGCCAGTGGATGCTCTTCCTGAGAAGCTAGAGCTGAGTTCTGGCAGGGCCTTGCAGCAGCTGTCGGGTGGTGCTGCAGTGGGGCTGCTGTGTGGCAGTGTGGAGCAGGGATGCAAACAGCATGGACACCCAGCTCTGCTGCAGAGCTGTTCTGGCCAAGCTCAGAGGAGGGACTGTGGGGCAGCCTTGCAGCTGGGTGAGATGGAGCCAAAGCCCAACTAGTGGGACTTGGAAGTTGCAGGTGGTAAATCTGAGCCCACCTCGGACTGGAGCACTGGAAGTGGGAGGAGACCACCAGTACCAGGCACCTGGATTCACTTCTCTGTATCCTGGCTTCAGGAGGATCATAGAACCATTAGGACTGGAAACGAGCTGTAAGATCATCAGGTCCAGCTATCACCCAACACTACCATGTCCATTAAACCGTGTCCCCAAGTGCCACAAGAACACAGGACTTGGGTTCTGTACGTCTGTAGGAGCCGTTAGCTGAGGCAGAGGTGGGGCTGGGGCAGTGTGTGGAGAGGCTGTTGCCCACCTGCTTTTCTTTCTCTCTTGGGTGATCTGCACGGGCAGAATAGCTTCCACAAGAGGGAGTTCCATTTCACAGCATCCTCGGGCCGTGCTGCTACCACACTTGCCCGAATCTTGTTGGGGTTTTTTTGTTAAAGTCTGTGTGGTTACAGCTTCTGGACAAGCCTCAGCAGGAGGCAGAAAGGCTTCTGGCTCTGTTGTTGCTGAGGTAGCTCATGGCATTCCTCAGGCAGTGAGTCTGAAACGTGGCTCTTGAGTACTGTGGTCCCACCTGGGTCGTGCTGCCCGCTGAAGACTTGTGGAGTTGTGTATTTCTCCTGCAGGTTTCCTCCATGATAAGGGAGGTGGGTGACTTCTGACCAGGTTCAGGAATTTCATAGCAAGTTTCTGTAGCCAGGAGAGCGTAGGAGTCCTAACGGGAGGAGCCAGCTCTGTGTCTGGTGGTACTTCAGTAATCCAAGACATTCTTTTTCTGATGTGAAACTGGAATGGGAGCACCTAGTCAAGAAGGGGAAGCCCAAGAGGCCTCTGGTAGGCTCCCATCCCACTGTAGGGAGCTGGATGGACAGATGAGGACAGGATTGCCAAAGAGGGTGAGGACGGGCGCAGGGCGGTGAGCCCCGGGGGGCTGTACAGGAGGCAGCAGCCTTGCCCCCTGGGGCCCCTCTGCACTGGCTGCCTGCAGGACTGCCTGGAGTCATTCTCTAGAGGTCTCCCTGGCTTCCTGCTGCCTGTAGAAGGAGCTTCTGGAGGAGCTGTTCACTGCCATAAAGCCCACCCAGCAGATACCAGTGTTCCCCCTTTGCCTCTTCCTCTGCCACAACGAGCTCGGTCAGGCTGGGATTCTCCTTCATCAGTCTTCTAAAGAGCTGGTAATCTGATTAGCCTCAGAGAAGCATTTTCCCTGCTCTAGAGCTAGAAAACCAAAGTTTAGCCATGGTCTGAGGATGTCCCTCCCCAGGAGGTGACATTTGACATCAGCCAGGACTGAAAGCACCTCTGGCAAGGTGCTCACAAATATGGTTATGAAATAATCCTTCTGCCTGTTCTCTGATTCCCTGCTGGAAAAAGGGGGGAGTGGGAAGTGAAAAGGTGACTGAGAAGGGAAACAAAACAATTTTGTACTCAACTCCAGAACAAAAGAAGTTTGTTAACATGTAAAAAACCCCCCCAGGCTCAGCTGCAGTAAGGTGGTAGCAGGACTGTACATGGGAGTCCTGTAAAACTCTTCTAACAGGGAGGATTTCTTTCTCCCCTTACAGGAAGATGTAGACTCTTTTATGAAGCAGCCTGGAAATGAGACAGCAGATGTAGTTCTTAAGAAGTTGGATGAGCAGTACCAGAAGTATAAATTTTTGGAACTTAATCTTGCTCAAAAGAAAAGGAGGTAAGTCCTGGGTTTTGCAGAATTGGGAAATGTTTAGTGCAGTTCTATTTTATTTTTTTAATAAGTCTAATATTTTTAAATATCCCACAAAGTGAAAAGTTAATGTTAGGAGTTGCAGTACTTTGAGGAATGCTCCCCAGTGATTTTATTTTCCTCTTCCTGAGGATTTCATTAAAAAGAACTTAGAGAAGTGCTGAGTTGGTCCTCAGCCTTTAAGGCCAAAAAGAACTGTTAATTTTGTCAGCCTGGCATAAATAAGAATGTTTTTGTCCATGACTCCTGTGTCAAGCCTGTAAGTTTTGGGTTAATAATTTAATCTCTTCAGTAGCTTCAGCCTTGAGTGTTTGTTAGACAACTTTGTAGCCCTCAAAAGAAACTTGTTTTGTTTTACCTATGGTATTTTTTTATCTGTATGCCTGCTGGGACTTTCTCCCTCTCCTCCAGGCAGATCAGAAATGGGCACAAACACACCATTTTAGCTGCTTTTACAGTGCCCTGCCTTTCAAATCTGCATTTGTAAGCCTGGAAAGCTGTTAGAGTTTCAAGTTTTAAAATGGAGATTGAATTGTGTAATAAAACTGATCACTTGTTTAGGAAACTGTGTCTCTGTAAAATAATAAATTATGACTGTTGTTAATTCACAGGCTAAAAAGTCAGATTCCTGAAATTAAACAGACATTAGAAATTTTAAAACACATGCAGAAGAAAAAGGTAAATTATTTTGAATATCTAATGAGTATGAGAAAAGCTAACTGCCTTTCCACCCTGACAGAACAGATTGCAAGAAATGTTTTGGAGAGCACACTTAATATGCCTTTATAAATAACAGAATTGTTTTTAAAGGTATGTAGTACTTTTTGAAAGCTAGTTCAAAACCAAGTTAATGTTTGCAATGCAAATTTCACTTTTAATAGTGTCTAGTTTACAGCTAAGCTTGGACTTTATAGAGATTCTTGTATTGTTTTTAAATATATCTTTTTAAAGTGCTTTGTTCTTGGAGCTCTAACTTTAATGTTGAAGTAAGTACCTAGAGTTCCACCCAAGTTAATACTATATCAATGGCCAAAAGCAGAGAAGTGTGCTCTTTATGTAACTTTTATCTCTTTGACATAAAGTTTCCAGTGAAAATAGCAACTTTACGTTTTATCATTTGTCTTAAGGATTCCACAAATCCAATGGAAACCAGATTTTTATTGGCAGATAATCTCTACTGCAAAGCTTCAGTTCCTCCTACAGATAAAGTTTGTTTGTGGTTGGGGGTAAGTATCAGTGGAACTTTCTCTGAAACTGTTCAAATGACTCCTAAAAGACAGTGCTGCTGTGTGCCCTGTTCTTCAGTGGCATCCCCCTGTTTGTGTGTGCGTGGCAGAGCCATGCCCTGGCAGCAGGGCAAACCCCACGAGGCCATTTCAGCCTGCTAGGGAGGGTTCCACATTTGATTTTTATTTGGTGCCTGAGGAGTAAGAGGTCAGAGAATTGTCCTTTTCCAAACCTCATATTCATGAACGTTTCCCTGGTCACTTCTGTCACTCTGTGGTTCAGATTACCATCCAGCATTGCCTGGGATGGGAACCTGCCCAGCAAAATAACTTCTTCTGGCAAGGGGCTTCCCATCTGCTCCACGTTACTTGTACTCCATGTCTTGCTTTTCCTTTTCATGCACATTTTAAGGAAAGGTGGGATTTCTGTTACTCGCAGGTACCTGCCAGCATTTAGAGTGGAATTTGTGCTAAGGACTAGTGGGATCAGAGCTCAAAACATGGATTTCTAACTCCTTAAGCCATATCAGGTTGGGATATTTTGTATTCAGAGGCTTCCTTATAAGTGGAGATAACATGCTAATGTTTATTCTGAGACTTCCAAGTCCTGGATGCTCCCAAATCCCCGTGTTGGCTGCCAGACAAACCCACTGGGCTAGGACAGGAGCACTGCTGACACACGCAGCCTGCAGACTGAGTGGGCAGTTACTCCCAACCTCTCCCACTTCTTTTCTGTTATAAAAAGAGAAGATTTGTCTGATACCTGTTGTTTTCAGGAGACTGGCATCAGAATTCACAACCGTTGCCTTTGGTGGCGCATCCCAGGTTTATTTTGTATCAGAAAGTTCATCCTCTTGCTGGTTCCTACAGAAAAGCTGTAGATAAGAGCACAAGCAGTGATGTTTGTTGTTACTGACCGGGGCCATCAGGCTGTTTGTCCATGCTCCACACAGAGACCCCAAGGTCAGCCTTGAGTGCCAGACCAGTTGTTTCTGGAGTCGTGTGGCACGTGGAAGGTGCTGATAAGAAACGTGAGGTCTCTCACTCTTCACATGGGTGAGGCTGATGCTGACACCTGAGAGGCTGAGTGCCACACGCAGGGAGGGAACTCCCTTCTTGCTTAGCTGTAGGAAGAGAAACTTTTTGTGTCACTGGAGGGGTTTATTCCTCAGTTCCTGATGTGGTGGAGGCCTCGGGTGGGTTGGCCTTGCTCATCCTGAATCTGGTTGTCTTGGCCTGTCAGGACAGCCTTTTGTTCATGTGCCACGTTGCAGCAACAGCCTGAAGTAAGCCTGCTGTGGCTTATTCCTTACAATGCAAAAACCTCTTCTCAATCTTTCCTGTAGGCCAACGTGATGCTTGAATACGATATTGATGAAGCTCAGGCTCTGTTAGAGAAGAATTTGTCAACAGCCACAAGAAACCTTGATCTTCTAGAGGAAGACCTGGATTTCCTTAGAGATCAGTTCACCACTACAGAAGTCAGTATCCTTTGGTTTTGGCTGTGGGGGAAGAGGGGTGTGTGGAAGCCAACGTGAGCTAGAATCACAGATGGGTGCTGTGGGCTGGTGGCCAAAGTGACTCTTCCCAGTGTTCTCCAAGCAATGTTCTCCTGCAGTGTTCTCCAAGCAGCCTGAGCCTGCCCACAGTGAGCCTGGGGTAGCCTGGGCATTGCTTCACTTCTTAATTTCTTTATACTATGATGAACCACCCCCAGGGGTGTGGGGTTAATACTTAAAGGCTGTTTTGATGATGGGGTAGCCATCAAGTGAAGCATTAGATTTAATAAATGAAGGCACAACTACTTAGGGTTTTTAAGGTGATACTTAAGCTCTCTCAGTGCTGCAGAAGTTGCAGGTGCCTGAATGGAGCTGAGGAGGGCAGGCTGACTGGAATCGGGGGGAGTAACTCTGAATAAAAGTAAAGTGTGCTTCTCTCTAATGCCTCTTTTGAGCTTTTCAGGTAAATGGTGTAAGTGGTGCCGATATTAAGAGTTACTGGTACTCCTGCATGTGAAGGCTTTGCACCACGTCAGCTCTTTCATTAAATGGTTTCTGTGCTGACTGTTAGCAGTAAGAGAAGTGTGCCCAGCTGTGGAAGCTGCTTTAGCCCTTTTCTTCTTTCTCTTTTTTTCCTTTCTGATTGCACAAGCTGTTGCCTTAATTCCACACCCTCAGATATGGCTAGAGTTTATAACTGGGATGTAAAGAGAAGAAACAAGCAAGACCCTTCCAAAAACAAAGCATAGTTTTGCCAATTTTAAATGTGGTTTCAATTTCCAAATATTTTTTATTTAAACACCCCCAAAGTTCATTCTTAAGGGACTGAGTTACTTAAAGCATTTCAGTCAATGGTAAAATATATAAAAACTAATGGTGAGCACCATTTTATTTATTTGTAACCTCAAAATTTGGTTTCATGCATGCTTCATGAAATGAATTATTTGAAAAGGCACCACACAGTCCAGCAAAGGACTCGGGTATTTTGATCAGACCAGTCTGTCTTAAATAAATTTCTACCTGAAAGCTCGTCTGAAAAGTTGAGGGACATGTATGAAATGGAGTGTGACATCTCAGCAGGTGAAGGGGCTGCAGGGGTTTACTCTTTCATCTCTGTGCAGCTGAAGTGCAAGCCTGCTTGTGCTGGGGAGACATGCAGCCATCCTGTTCCAGGAGCTAGGAAATACCCGGTGAGGTCCCGGCTTTTGTCTGGCAGTTAACTGGCAGCATCGCCCTGCAGGCGTCGGGTGCGGTAGTTGCTGGTCAGTTAACTGCCTGTCACTGAGCTCGCAGCACTTCACGTGCAGCAGTTTGTGGCTTGTCTCAGAGAAGAGCAGTCCGTGGAGTGACCAGCACAAGCTCATTGCAGACCGCAGGGATTCACCCCGTTCTTTTTCATACATGTGCACACGTGTTGAACGAGGACACCCGACTGCTGATAGCCTGTGGAGGAGAGCCCCTGTCACAGCCCCCAGCCAGGATGTCCAGTCCCAGCGTCTCAGCGCTCGCAGCCTCCCCGGGGGTGAGACCTGCACGGGGTGAGGGCCTTTGCCAAGTGTGACTTCTGGTGTCAACAGTGGGAATCGTTTTTCTGGTTCTTGGGGAGCCTTGCGAGATTGTTGCCTTGTACCTCTGCAGTTTCTTTCTAAAATGAAATGCTCAGTGGTGATGTCAGTGGCTAATATTCACATTCTGTGACACAGAATACAGGTTTTGCTGCAAAATAAATGCAAACGTTAACTGTTCGACCTTCATGTAAGAAATGATATACCTGTAAATTTTTTGTACTTTTATTTCATGATATTAAAATAGTAAAACTAAACAGTTGTGGCAAACACCTGTTTTTGTGCATCTTTCTTTGTGGGATGAAGTGGGGAATCTGATGTGTGGTCTGTTGGAATGTTTCCCTGTAAATTTGGGACAGGGGGGTGAAAGAGTTCAGCTGGAGCAGCAAGAGTGAGAAGTGGAGCTGCTGAACACGGGCTGGAGTGCAAGGGGGAGCCCAGGGTGTGAGTACAGGCGGCTGCTGGGCAGTGCTCTGGCTGCAAAGAGGCAGAAACCAGCAAATCCTCACCCTTGGAGCTTGGCTCCTTCAGGCCTCTTCCCTGGGACCATCCCGTTGGTTCCAGTGCTTTGGGCTGCAGCAGAGAAACCTTTAGACCCCTTTGTATCGCTCCACGAAGGGGTAGGGGTGCCTGCGCGCTGCTGCTCCAGGCTGCGTGTGCTTCTCCCTTTCCACAGAGCAGCAGCGAGGGCAGGGGAGTGAGCTGCACGCACGCCCCCATCCCTCTTGCACTTTCCGCTGGGATTACTGGGATCCCAGCCGGGTCCCCCCCGCCGGGGCGGGCGAGGGCAGCGACCGGCCCCTTTGTTGCGCACAATGGAACGGCGAGTTAAGCAGTTCTGCCCGGCGAAAGGAGGGCTGTGTGCGACTGGCGGTGACCTCATGCTGGGCACGGGGGTGGGGACGGCTGTGCAGCCGCTGCGGCTCCAAAAGGTGTCTGGCCTGGGGGGATGGGAGGCGGCTGTGCCCGTTGTATCTTGTTTATGGATGGTTTTTTTTGGTCTGATACAAAGTAAAATTAAAAAAAAAAAATCCCTAAACTGAACTGGTAGACAAGAATTGTGGCTTCCCGGGGCCGGGTCCTTGTCCAGTGCTGCTCTGTCCTCTGCCAAGTCTTTGCTCCTTTGGGCAAGACCAGCAGGTCAGTTTGCAGCAGCTGCTTTAGCTGCTGTCCCGCGGGCTCCTCAGAAAGGCTCGGGGGGCGGGGGAGCGATTTGGGGGGTTTGATTTGGTTTAGAACTGTTTCTACCACTGCATTTTTTCACTGTTTCAGAAGATCTAAGCAGTGGGCTTCCTTCAGAGAAACGTGTGTGGTGGACACTGACCCGGCCACGACAGCTCCCCGGGACGGCTGCGGCGCGGGAGCAGAGCAGGCAGTAGGCACCTCACTGAGAAAAAATGAGGAGGGGGAAAGGGGGAAAAAAACCACCAAAGCTTCTTTACAAGTTTTGAATTTCACATTATCACGTGGTAACCATTTTGCTAAATACAAGCATATTTTCAGTCACATACAGACAGCTAAATACAGCGCTATGTTCACGTGTCGTTACAGTGCATAACAAAGCGAGGACAGGGTATTAGTAAGCTCTTAGCCTGGAGGGTCTGAGCCGTTTCAGTCTAACATGCAGATGGTTTTTAACGTGTGGTAGAGACCACAGAAAGTTAGCTTTTGCCTTTTTTTTTTTTATCTTTTTCTTCTTGTCCTAGAGTAAAAGAGCTCCTGACCTTTATCCTGTGAAAGGTATCACCTTCTGATTTCTCTAAGTCCCTCTTGCACTAGAAGTCAAAGCATTAAAACCAGTTGTTAGAAAAGAATTCTTAGCATATCCTATAAGTTCTTCATCTTAGAAAAAACATTCCAAATTTTGTACAGATGAATCTACATTTCCTATATTTTAATAAGCTGTCTAGAAAATGCAAGGAATTAGAAAAAGATGTAGATAATGATTTCTCTATCATTTAATATACCCATTTATTACCTCTAAGTAGTTAAGACCACGTACATTATTTTCTGTACCGTTCCTCTTTAGAATTAGGACACTTGTATGTTTAAGCTGAAGGTTTACTCTGAAGGCCTGAATGCACTTATGGGTTTAGGGTTTCTGGAATTTCTCTCTGGGAGCAGTAAAGGGGAATGTCCAAAACCCATTAAATAAAACACTGGTTGTCTCGTGAAAAATGATCTTTCCTCTGCTGGCCAGGTTCCTGCATGGAGAATTACAGTTTCACTATTGCTAAAATGCCATTTGCTCCAACTTCTAACTGCTGTTAGTGCAGCATCCCAGCTCTGCTGCCCTCGGCCAGGCAGCCCCCCTCACACCTCAGCAGCAGCTGGGCCCTGAGACCTGCTGCCTGGTGGACCTTCCATTCAGAGAATGGAGACCCTGCTCCTTGGGTGCTTGTCTGTCCTTGCCCTGTTGACACCATGACTACCAGACCTGCTCCACGCAAACCTTGCACGCTCCACTGGCGGCAGCCCAGCAGAGCCCAGGGCAGGCAAGCTCCTGTGGTGCTCTCTGCATCAATCTTCTCCAGCTCTGCTCACCTAGAAAGAGATTTTTGTAAAGGGATATATGTATATTTTTTAATTCTTCATCTTCAGGGCACTCAACTCGACCACAACTGAATCTGCTTGGACTTCACGGGGCTTCAGCACAAGGGTTTTGATATGTTTAGAGCCTAGTCAAGAGCAAACAGGGTGAGAAGTGAGAGGCTAGACCATTGCCACCCCTCCCTGCCACCAATTTGCTACCAGTGCCCTCCCAGCAGAATGCTGCTGCTCCCCTGCAGAGCCCAGAAACTGAAACTGCCTAGAATACCAAAAATAAAAATGCTATTTATGCTCAGGGTTTTGGTTGTTGGGTTGGGTTTGTTGGGTGGGTTTTTTACACCTTCATTATGGAAACCACAGGGGTTTTCTTCTTCATACAGAGCTGCCCATGTGCTACAGACCATCAGAACAGGGTCAAGGGGAGAAACAGTCTACACTCCACAGCAACCAAGAAGACCCACACTTATAGCTGGGGTAGCTTAACAAGCTGTAACAAGTATTTTATTCTTCTCTACTTAGAGGCCTAAAATCAAACACCAGAGGCTTCCTGTGGTTTTTACCTAATCCCACCCTCCTGCCCATCGGCAGTTTGCAGTATAAAGCTTGCAAACGTGAGTGAAAACAACTCACTATAGTTTTGTTTGTCTGCTTTTAATAGGCCCAACTTCCCTAGTTTGCTCCAGGAGCAGTTACTACCCTGCTGCACTTCAAAAGCTTCAGTTAAAACTCAGCAGAAGCAAAGCTTCTAAGTGGTGGATGGCACACCCAGAAAACATCCACCTCCACACAGCTTCTGCAACAGGGCTACCATCCCACGATGACCAACCTGAGATGGGTCCTCTTTCATCAAATTAAAACATGGAGGAAAACAAAGTTTACTCTCGAGGTTGTCTGTGGCTTTCCTTTCCACCTCTCAGACACTTCTGTTGTGTGCTCCTCCTTCCCAGTGCTAGTGCTCTTCATCCACAGATGCCAAGAAAGAAAATGACACCTTTAACAGCAGAAATTACTGATGGAAGCTGTAGCTTTCCATGCTATTTAACTTCTTTAAGTCAATCTCACTTTTTTTTTAGGATGTCTGATGCATGCACCTGAGTTAAGCTTTTCAAGTTTTTTATTTTGTTGGGTTTCATTCCCCCCCTCCCCTCCTTACTGTTCCTCCCTGTGACCTGGCCGGTGAGACACCAAAAATGTCAGCACAGTGCTGCTGGCAGGACAGAAATGTTGGCGTGTCCCACCTGGCTGCAACAGCCCAGCCCTAAGAGAGAACAGGGGAGGCCATGGTTCTGTCTTTATGCTCTCGATCACTGAATTCTGCTGGCAAGCCCTGAACTCAGGGTACGTCCAAGGTACTCACCTAGGGAATAAATGCGTAAAAATGCATTGAATAATTACTACTGGAGCAGGAGTTCCACTTAAGAATCCCAGTTCAGCACAGCAAGGAAAGCACTACTGGGGAGGGGAAGAATTTACATTTTAATTACCAATAAAATAACCACTGTTTTCCTCTTTAAATCCCACAGAATATTCTTTGCTATCGACCGTGGTTCAAGAACATGAGACAACGCAGAAGTGTTCATAGATGTCAATAAACTCTTCCTGTGGAGTTGGCCTTATGAGGAACCAGTATCTGTGCTGCCTTCACACCTCCCTGGTCACTAGCAGCTGCCACGAACGAAGGTGTCTGCGTTCCTTCCCTCTGTCTGCCCCCTCCCCACGCCTCTGCAGTGCCCCTACCCTGGCTGCGACACCCGGCACGGAGCCGTGGGTCACTCCAAAGGGGACACGTGCAGTGCCCCTGCACACTGAGCTGGCAGTGGCACCCCCTGCACACACTCCTGCCTCCTGCAGCCCCTCACCTCCGCTCCCCGGCCCCTCACAACAGCTACACGCACCCTCACCCGCTCTCCTGCAGGTTTGCGGCCCCCAGCTCGGAAGGGTTATTTGGAACAGAACATTTCTTTCCTCGGGGTCTGCTCTGGTGTCCAAAACAACAGGGGGCTGTTCACGAGGGGGGCGCCGCGGTGCCCCCGCGTTCGCTCCGCACAGTACGTGTTAGTAGAGTCCATCACCACTCGCCTCGCTGGGGGGCTCAGCACAAACACCGCCTATCTGACTTCACCACCTCTTCTGAGGAGTGCACCACGTTGGGGACAAACCCGCTCTTTACCCCTTCCCATCCCTCCTGGATGGAAATATCCCCCCGTTTAACCAGCTCGTATATGTCTCGAGTCAGGTCAGTGAAGGCCTTCTCCACGTTAATGGCGTCCCGGGCCGAGGTCTCAATGTACTTCATCCCGTAGGCAGCAGCCAGTTTCTCAGCCTCGTGCCTGGTGACTTGCCGCTGCGTGTCGAGGTCACACTTGTGACCTACCAGAACAAAGACGATCTGGTAGGGCTGGACGTGCACCTTGGTCTCCTCCAGCCACTCGTGGACGTTCTGGAAGGACCGGCGGTTTGTGATGTCAAAGAGGAGGAGGCCGCCAACCGAGTTCCTGTAGTAGGCTCTGGTGATGGACCTGGAAACAAACCAGCCACAGCACAAGGGTAAGGGACCATGTTTGGGAGGAAGGGCTGAGCTTCACCCGGGCTTTTGTTGGCTTGCAGAACTCAGGACAAAGCAGGCCCTTCGGGCAAGGCCACCTCACTTTCAGCTTGTGCTCTCTAGAGCTTGTCATTCACAAGACAACTCATCTTGGCTTAAAGAGTTCATCCTTGGGTAACTGCCCCACCGATTTATTACGGTGCTCTTCACAACCCCCATCACCGTTTCTGGTCTCTGTTTTCTGCCATGGATTTCTGTATGGCCTTTGCTGTTAGGCTGAAGAGCCCTCCCCATCCCCTGCCACCTCAAGTTCTCCAAATACTTCATCTAACCCCTCGGTTCAGAAGCACTGTAACAAATTAAAGGATTCCTTTGACACCAAGCACCTGCTCTCTCGCAGATACTTAAAAGAAGGAAGCTCCAGATTTGGAAAGCAAATTGTAGCTCCCCTCCACACACCCAGGGACATCCACCAACCCCTACACTATGTCCCACTGCACCACTGGTCAAAACTGCTGGTGGAGCAAGCCACTCTGACCTCCCGAGTAGCTGCAACAGCTTCCCAGGGGAATCTGCATTCATTTTGGTCTTGCTCCTGCCAAGTACTGACAACATTAAACAGGATCTAAAAAGACCCCGGGAACCAAGGGCTGAGAAATGGAGCACGTCTCCCACACCTCCTTCTGTGGAGCCAAGCTGAGACTCTGAGGCTCAGCAGACCTACAGCTCGACGTCTGCTACACGTGGAAAAACCAAGAAGCTGTAAAACTGTGGTGTTCCTGCAAAGTCATGGATTTGTTCTAAATCCAGAAGCAAGGATCAATTTCAGTCCCTGGAGGAATTCACACGTGGGCCTGAACTTTCCTTGCTGGGGAAATGTAAGCACTGCTGCATTTTTACCTTGGGATGAGTCCTCCAGGACAGTCGTTAGGGGTTATTTGGTCCTGCAGTGGGTGTTCCTAGCAAAACTACCCCAAGAAAGGATGAAGTGGAGTTTTCATGGATTGCAACATCATGGACTGATAGGTGACAAACCACAGCCAAAGCTGAAGAAAGCCATAAGAAGGGGAAAAAGGTAAGTTGGCTGCGTTTGGATAACTCCTGCTCTCCCAGTTATCTGGCTGAGGGACAGCAGCAGCCCTGCAGGTCTGGCACACAGGGAATGGCTGCGCTGTGCAGGCAGCGCTGGCGCTCGGAATGCCCCCACACTGTCACAGGCAATTCTGCTGCTCCCCCACCTGCCGTGCCACCAGCCCTGCCCCCTCCTGCCAACACCAGCAACGCCCCAGCTGCTTCTGAGAGACACGACGGGGCTCAGCTGAGCGCTGCTCTGAGGTGAAGCCAGGTGAAGGTCTCACTGCCTTTTGTTACAGCCTTTTCCACCGACATCGTGCTCACGCCGCACCTCACTCCTCTTCTGTAGGTGGTGGCACACGGTGCCAGGGAGCGCTTTTGTTAGCATTACACAACGTCACGTTTCAGATGAGGAAACTGCAGCATCTGAGCAACCAGAGATGGGCAAAACCTGCTGGTTCCAGGAAGAGTCGGGCCCTGCTCTCGTACAGCTCCCCAGCAGCCTCGGCGCCGCCCCAGGCAGCGTGTTTTGGGGCCTGCTCTGGCCAGCCAGAACTGCACGTGCCTAACTCTAAGCTTGGAGTGCACGGAAATTGCTTCTAATTTATGGAGAGTGAAAGAGCTCCCAGCGGGGGTCGGGAAGAGCAGAAATGTAGCACAGCTGCAGGCCAGAGCATGCCAACAAGGTGTCTCCAAAATGACTGCAGCGGTTCCTTCCGTGGGGGGTAGCTGTGAAACTATGCAAAGCAGATGGGAAACGCTCAAATCAGTGACCTCTGTGAGAAAGTGGAGCTCGTTCTTACAAATTTCCTTTTTAAGAAATTACCTGTGCTACGGCAAAAAAGTTTGAGGGTTCTGGAGAGCACCTGCACCATCATGGTTCTTGCCTATGCCTGCAACTCTGAGAGGCTTCAGCTTATCCTAGTCACAGCTGCATCTTGCCTTTTGCCAAGAAATACACCTTGCAGGAGAAGCCCAAGAGCTGCTCTTTGCAGGGCACAGTGTGACAGGCCTAAGGATGATCTGAAAGGGATAAACACACAACTAATCTTCTTGCCTCTTTTTTTCATCCTTCAGAGCACACCATCAAGGCCCCTGGGTTTGCTCACTTCTCCCCAGCCTTCCACGTTGGGAATTCCAGCCTGCACTTTGGCAAGGGCGTTTCAAAGTTGCACGACGTGTTTTTTTTCTGTCACTCACTGTTCCCTGCCCGGGAACGGGCTGCCCGTGGCAGCAGCTCGGCCCGCCCTTGTGCTGAAGGTCGCCCGCTCATCCCATCCCTCCCAACCCCAGCGCCGTGCCGGGTCAGCCCCCAGCA
>NW_008625731.1:0-662 GCF_000691845.1 Merops nubicus | reverse complement strand
AAGACATTCCTCCAGCGAGACAGCAGGACAAGCTGTGTGAAGCTGCGCAGAGATGAGAAGCAGGGAAAGCGCACCCAGAGGAGCTCCTTATCTTTCCCCATCGAGGCTTCCTTGCTGTTGCTGACCCTCAAACGGTTTGTGCTGGCACGGCACTCTCCAGAAAGCCCCGATACCCCTGCGCAGCCACGACCAAGGGCCCTTCTCCGTCCCACGGCCAACAGAGCTCTGCGCTCGCCGCAGAGAATCACCCCACATATTCCGCCGCATTTAGCGTCCAGCAACATCCTGGTTACTGCCTCCTGGCACCGAGGCGGAGCAGGCGCTGCCCGGGCGAGCTGCATCCTCCGATCCACGCACCCCAGCCGCAGCCTTTTGGGGGACCTCATCCCCCCGGATCACAGCGCAGGATGCTTTCCCGGCGTGCTCTGGGGGCAGCGCTGGCAAATAAAAACAAAAACAAAAAACCGGGGGGAGCGGGGGGGAAAGCCAAGGATGCGATCCGACTCCCGCACCCCAGCCGCAGCCTTTTGGGGGACCTCATCCCCCCGGATCACAGCGCAGGATGCTTTCCCGGCGTGCTCTGGGGGCAGCGCTGGCAAATAAAAACAAAAACAAAAAACCGGGGGGAGCGGGGGGGAAAGCCAAGGATGCGATCCGACTCC
>NW_008625730.1:826-1064 GCF_000691845.1 Merops nubicus | reverse complement strand
TCCGCCCCCAGTGAAGGCACATCACCCCCCCCGCGTGTCCTTCCCCCTCCCAGTCCCTCTGCCCTTTAGAGGGTGCTCCTGTGCAAGGGAACATCGGGGACCCCGTGGATAGATGCAGAGGGGAACAAGACACTGACTAGGGACACTGAGGACAATCTGTGCCCCCTCCCCCCCATGCCAGGGGACCCCCGGCAAAATCGACCCCTCAAAAAAATCTGTGTGGTGTCTGTGTGGTACA
>NW_008625730.1:0-343 GCF_000691845.1 Merops nubicus | reverse complement strand
AGGGGATGGAGATGAGGATGAGGGTGGGATGGGGATGAGAACGAGGATGGGAAAGGGGACAGGAGAGGAATGAGGATGGAATTGGGCTGGAGCAGGGATGGAACTGGGGATGAAGATGGAGATGAAAGGAATGAGAACGGGAAAAGGAATGGGATGGGGAAGAAGATGGGGATGAGGATGAAGAAGGGAACTGGGTTGGGGCTGGAATTGGGATGAAGCAGTACTAGGGATGGGGACAAGGGGATGATAGAGCTGGGGACAGGGACGCTGCGAAGGGACGAGGGCACGGGGGAGACGGATGCGATCGGGACGAAGACCCCGGGACCGGACCCGGGACGCTCAG